>NC_092204.1:62596635-62737975 GCF_043381705.1 Parasteatoda tepidariorum | reverse complement strand
TTCATTTTTTTCAAATTTCAATATTATAGTTAACATACTTATGAAAATCCAAATATTATAAAATAGAAAAATATCTAATTATAGACATCCGAGCTAGTCTGCAAGGAAGACTAATACGTATTTAATTAAATAATAATATAATAATAGCAAATTTTGTCATAAATTGTGTCATAAAGATTATGTGTCCTCTAAGAGTTTGCAGATATCTTCATCATTCAAACCTCGCTTACAAGGAGCCATCGGAATTGCTAAAATAACTTACTAACAGAGAGGAGAAAACAGAAAAAACATCTAAGGAATATTTGGCTAAACTATTTTCACACCAATATTCAATATATGCCAACCTCCAATGCCGAATTTCGCGAAACCCTCTTGCAATCCTCCCCTCGAAGCCTTAACAATAGAGGGGGAACTACTTAAACCACTTATCATCAAGAGGAGAAGAGCAAGTTTGACAGTGAAAGGGGAAAAAAATGTGTGGTACAAATGTTGTACCGAAACCGTCTTAAAATAAAATTATTTTTAGGGTACAACTGTCGTACCCTCCGTCCCCTAAAGGTTAAGATAATTAGAAATATTTAAGATGAAAAAACTAACAGCTATTAAAAAAACTGAAAGTTGAAAAAAGATATAAAATATAAAATAAATATTGTCTTACTTCTTAAAACAAAACTTTAATGCTAAATATAATATTTTCCGAAAAAAAAAATTTCCATAAAAAGTAAAAAGAGATAATGTCAGAAACAGTTTTAAAAATGCAGCGCTATCATAAAAACGCCCATACAAAAATATCATATACATAAGCAAAATATGAAGAATAAAAATCGATCTTAATTTTTGAAAGAAAATTTTAAAGCTAAGCATCTCAGTTTTTCCAATTACTGTATTTTCAAGAAAAAGCAAAGTTTAAAGTCTAGTAGAAACTCTCTGAATAGTCACGTTTGAGACAAGTTTTTTAAAAAAGAAAAAGCTAGATAGAAACCAAAACAAATAACGTTCTTAATTTTTAAACAAACGTTTTAACACTAAAAATTTCAATTTAGCTTTTTCCCAAAATTATTTAAATTATATTTCATCAATTCAATTTAAGTGAAATTTTTGATGATATTTCATACAAAGGCTTCATGTACTGTGGGCCAAAAAAAAAATGGACCACCCTAAATTACCTTTGATCTAATGATCAGATCTTTACGTTCTTCGACTCATTCTTAATGGTTAGAGGGGGTGACCTCTAATATGCTAATTAATTAGTGCAGACGATATTTTAAGTTATGAAATCAGACACAAAACCATACTTTTTCTGAACATACCTTTTTTTATTTGGATTTCTCACCCTCCCCCCCCCCAAAAAAAAAAATTTAGAGGCTAGTTTCAGTCTGGGAAACGCACTTAAAAAACTTGTTTATTTAAAGATAATTCTATGCAAGAAATACATTTTAGTATATATTTTTCATTATTTTATTTAATAATAGTCAAAAAAAATTTGAATAGTAAGATATAAAAAAATTTTATATCATTTTAAAGAAAGTAATTTCACATGGCAAAATATAAAATATGAGTGAAATTGGTTGAATAATTCCTGAGGAATCAAGTTTTAAATGTATGACTTCTTTAAAATTCTATTTCTCAGGAACTATTCAATCAATTTCACTCAAACTTTATATTTTGCCATGTAAAATCACATACTTTAAATAATGTAAAAAATTATACACCTTACAATTTAAAATTTTTAGACTATTATTAAATAAAATAATAATAAACATACACTAAAAAAATTTTTTTGCAAGGAATTATCTTTGGATAAACGAGTTTTATAGTTGTGTTCAAAAAATTTTCTTGTGGCTTATAAAGTTTTCGAGAAATGGTGAAATACGCAAAAAATAAAATTAACATTAAGGGGTCCAAACTATGGGGATCATATCCCTATAATTAGGGGGTCAAAACTGGAATCCGTTGAAAAAAAGGAGTGTTTATTCAGAGAAAGTACAGTTTTGTATATGATTTAGTAACTTAAAATATCGTCTACACTACACTAATTAATTAGCATATTTGAAGTCACTCCTTCGAACCATTAAGAAAGAGATCTAGAACCTGAAGATCCACTCATTAGATCAAAAGTTATTCAGCATAGTCCGTTTTCTATTTTGAGCACTGTACATACATAGAATATAAGTTGAAAGAAGAATAAACGTTATTAAAATGAATTTATATTTTTTCTACATGCTTTCATATTTATAAAATAATACATACTTTTAAAATAAGTACACTAATATCTTTTATAAAGAGAAGTGCCTATTTATTGTATAAAAACCATCATTTAGGATATGCTAAAGTTCATATAAATTCATCAAAAAAAAACTTTTATCTTACTGATTGCTATCTTACTCAATTACTATCATACTATTTACTATTTTACTCATTTATAGATTATAATTTAAAATTATTTTTAAAAGAGATCTTTACAAAAGATCTTTCAGATTTACACTTCATTATTATATTAAAAGAATAACCTTAATATTGAAGTAAATATTAGAGAATAGATTAATTAAATAATTTTCTAAAATGAATTTGGTGATTTCAACAGAAATTTTATATCTTGCAATCCGTTTACTTATACTTTTATACTTAAATATTTTTAAAAATCATTAAGATCAAGCCATAAAGGATCAGAACAAAGAGCATTTGCCCAGTGCTTATATAAATAATGTACAACAATATAAATAATGATGGCTATGAATTTCACCCAGTGATTGAATTAAAAATTTTAACCCTATTCTGTGATGCTTTTTTGTTAGCTCTTTGGTGACCATTGCTTGCTCGTCCCTAAAACTTAAGAACCATTGTGGTGCATGATCATAAATAGAAATCTTTATTAAGCTATCAACCACAAAACCATTTTTACACTAATTTTATTATTTTTAATAGGACGATTTCTTTATTAGTGTCTACGCCAAATGTTGGCAATAACCAGCAATGGCAGGGGAGCAATTAAAATAAAATTCACAGAATAAAACAAGTACATAGTCACCTCTGATAGAAAAACTATAAATATTTTTAAAATAATTTGAAGAACAGAACAGTCATCTAGCAATTACAGTTGCTGGATACAGGTACTTATTTGGCAATATACCAAAAACATGTTCTATTAAAGAAATTAAAAAATATCAACTAAAATTTAAATTGAAAAAATATTTTTACAGATAAAATCAATTTTTAACAAATCTGAAATTATATTTTAGTTATGACACATTAATTCAATTTCACCCATACATGGGTGAGAATAAAATGTATGGAACAATATTTAATAATTAAACTTACCTCTAGTTTAGAATCCATTTTTTAAGCAAGCTATAATATATTACAAAAAAGTCTAAATAATTATTTTGTCAATTATTACATACTTTTAACAGAAAGGACAAAATTAATGTAACATCATGCAAACAAAATTTTTGACAAATCAAAATAAAAGTTGATGGATACAATAATTTAAAATAATGAGAAAAAAGTTACATTTTAATTGATCGAATATTAGAGCTTGTTAAAATTACTCTAAATAATTTATATTTTCTGTAATTGACAGCTGAAGAAATGTTTTTAATTCAGCAAAATTATTCATTTCACAATGCATTTCGTTAAGTAATATTAATGCAGCACATGCTTTCTTTTATCTTAAAAGTTGCTTTAGTTTAACAGTTTATTTGACATGGTAAAAAGATCATGATTGACATGGTAATGTTATGTGTCACAGAAAGAAAGAAAAAATTGAAGATCTTAGGGTAACAGAATCACTGAAAATATTAATTAATTTTACAAACAGTACAAATCTATTTGGAAAGCAATATTTTATCTAATCTTTTATTCAATTAAAAATTCAACGAATTAATAACAAATGTTTTCCGGGGAAAGGAATATTATTGTATCAAATATAAATAATTAGAAACTAAAGATCATTTTTATAATCTGTGCGTAACCTAGGAAAAGCTAAATTTCATTATTATAAATAATCGTTTACCTTTACTATGCTTAAAAAATAACTTTAAATAAATAATATCTTCTCTATCTTGAAGGCAAAAACAGAAACTCAAACAATAACAGAAATAACCATGAAGTAATGCGATGCATTGCCATTTACTCCAAAGAAATTAAATGTAGTGAGAGTGGTATGTTATTCTTCCACTAAAAAGGTCCTCTGCGGAGGGGAAATGTTTCCCAGACCGTCGCCAATAGCCCATTGTGCAGCTCTAGTACGAAGTAAATTAACAACAACAACAATCCACTAAAAAGGTAATAATTATTTTGAATTTTCGAGAAATGCATGTTTAATAGGTTCAAATTTCTCTTCTCCCTAAGCTTATTAACTCTGTAATGATCGCAAACGTTTTGCTGCATCTGCGTTACTTCTTTCTCGAAGACATGCCATCACAATTTTGATCCTCTGCAGAAGGGATGGCACCCCCGCTTCGGTAGCCCGACGACCTGCACGCGAAGTCGAGCACTTTACGGTAGCACAGTTTAACGAGGACCAATACCGCACACCCTCGGTCCCTACGCAGACTGATCCAAGTGGTCACCCACCCGCACACTGACNCAGAGGATCAAAATTGTGATGGCTTGTCTTCGGATCATCCTCAGGGATGTTTCCCAGACCGTCGCCAATAGCCCATTGTGAAGCTCTAGTGCGACGTAAATGAACTACAACAACAACAACAACATTCATAAATACATTGCATGAGTGCATTGCTCAAGGGATCATTCTCATAAAATGCGATTGGTTTAGGATTTTGAGGGGAGAATATATTTCACCAATCAGGTTCTCATTCTTCCTCGACGGCGATCGAAGGTGCGTGAACCACATGCAATGAAAATGGTTCTTCAGTTTTGTATTTTGTAACTCAATAAAAATATGACGCAACATCATTTGCATTTCACAATGTAGAAAATGATTTAATAAGAAAATTTTTACTTTCAAGTCTAAATTATGTTTCATCATGACTAATTTTAATATCAAATAAATGAATCTTATTCAAATATTTCACTTGTAATTATTCATATATTAGAAAGTAAGAAATGATAGATTTGAATTGAATTTGGAAAATGTGTCATATTATGCAGGAAAAGTGACAGATAAGAAAAAAAAATTATACTTTTTTTTGCAATTTCATAAAATTGCTATTTTAAAATAGGTTCTAGAGTTCCTTCTCGATTTTAGGTTAAAATATGAAGGTGTATTTTAAAAAACGTCTTTCATCTCCTCTATCCCCTACCGCAATCAAACAAGCCTTGGTGTTCCGTTCAACTGATTTGTAAGATTTTTATATTTGATTGCAAAAATATCAATTGGTGACCACTAATATGTAAACTCTTTACCATTGATAAAGTTTCAAATTTTTTCATTTTGGGAGTAATTTTTGGATTACAATCACATTACATAATGTGAAAAAAATTTCTGAAATTCCTTGAAATCTAATATATGCAAATTTGTTTTTAACTCCTCTATGATTAAGGGGTCAAAGTACCCTCAAAATAATTATAATTTTATTTTTTTTGTTAATTTAAGTAAACCAAACACCCTTTCACACATACTTAAATAAAATGACTTTTTTGAACATTGAAAAAAAAATTTAAATTTTCCCATTTTTGAAGTCGCTAATTTCTGTATTATTTTTCAAATTTTTTTTTTTATTATAATTCTTGTAGTTATAAGTCTGAGGATTCATTTGATTATACAGCAATTAGAATATTTTTAATAGTTAATTATGAGCAAAATAGAAATTTTTTTTAAAAAAAAATACATCAAATGCATATATGCTGTAAATTTTTAAAGCTATTCAACGCACAAGTAAATTAGACTGATTGTAAAAATAATTGCATTAAAATTCTTACGTCAAAGAGAAAAAAATCCCTAAGGATTCAAATAACAAATAAGTACGAAAATAAGCAGACAGACACGTTTATGCTGAAAAAAAAACTACCTTTTTGACAAACGATACTCTAAATTTAATAAATAATCCAGTTAGAGAGAATTTTTTCAGTGTGTTTGGAATTATTTGAAGTTTTAATGCAAGAAATAATTTTTTTTTTGTCGATACTTTTGTCTTATTTGGTTAATGTAACAGCTTAAAATTAAAATCTAATTATTAATTTTAATACAGTAAAAAAATTATCTACGACTTCCTCCTGATGTTGTTTATTTAACACAAAAACAATTCATTTACATAAGACTAAATCATGCAATACTGTACAACAATTTCGTCAAAATTTAAAAATATTACCAAAAAAAAAAAAAGAAAAAAAGAAGATAATTCTGACCATGACTTAAATTCCTTTATTATCATTTGATGAACAGGAATTGTTTGAATGATAAAAATGAAAGTTTAATGCACAGTCTGCATTTAAGTATAAATATTTATGAATTTTAAATCATATATATGTTGGCTATTGTTAAAAATTATTAATTAAATTTATATTTGTTTCAAAATCATCAAATTTATATTTCTTTCAAAAATAAAACTATGCTGTTTATTTAACTTGTTTTTAAAATACAAATTTCAGCTCTTTAATTACATTTTATATATATTTGCAAAGATTGTTTTATATTTAGTCTGAATTATAAAAATTTTCACAAAACAAAGATCGTAAGTTTTGGAAAAGTACGAAATTTTGCTTTCAGCAGAAGTTAAGGGTTTAAACTTAATATATCGTTGAATGCACTAACAGAAAACTAAATAACGCAAATCAACAAAATATAATCAAAAAAATCTAACATTATCAATAATTTTAATGTGAACTCAACTAAATTCAATGACACGACAGCCTACAGAGGGCCAACGCCTAATGTGCCCATCTAAGTTTTTCGGTAGATAATCTGATTGGGTGGTCAGAAGACAGGGAACCCTTAGTGTTTAGTCCCCAAGCAAGCTTGGAACTCATTTTATCAACCCAATGAAGGGATGAAAGGCTGAGGCACCCCCCCCCCCAAGATCTGTAGCTAAGAGCGGGAAGTGCTACTACTCTGCCGCCGGGCCTCAGATCTTAATGTAAATCCAAGGACAGTATTTTTATGTACTTTAAAATATATTCATATAAAAGGTACTAAATTATAATTAAATTTTTAAAAATATCCACAAGACACTTGCCAAATAAAATTAACCTTTTATATTCATATAGAGGAATATAATTTTATTTTATGTTCCCCCCTTCTTAAAACATACATGAAACAATAAAATTAATAAAAATAAAACATTAAAAAGAGATTTGGTTAAACTTACCAAAAATACTTCAAACAAAAACTCACACAAGATTTAAAAGTTCATAGTTTTATTATACAATCTCAGTTTAACAGCTTACATTGCCACAATCACATCATTCACTGTTTCATAAAAATCATAAGATCTACAGGTCAAGTGCATTTGTCTTTTACACTTGAGTGCTTACATTGTATTTTACATTAAGTGAGGTAACATCTGATCATTTTTACAATCATTTCATCACTTATGTATAAAAAAAAAAAGAAGTTTCTTCCAACATTCTGTACAGAAAATAAATAAATAAAATTTAAATAACTGATTTTCATGCTTAATAACATAATTTAAATATTGCATCAGCATATAAAATACTACAAACTATTGATTTACAGATGAAGCTCCAAAATTGCTTATTTATGTTTACGATTCATTTACTTTATAATCCAACGAACTAAGAGGACACTATACCCAAGAAACATTCTTCATGATAAAATCTCTTTTTCCTTCATAAGCAAATAAAAGTGTAGAAAAAGTGATTTTGGCTAAATCAGAGTAAACTTTGAAGTTCCAAATGCTTAAAATTTTTTTTTATTAAAATGCAAACAAATTAAGACAAGATATTTAAGATTACGCAGTGTTCTTGCTTATGTGGAATTGCGTTTTTTGTACACTAATTTTTAAAAATCGATCGCAATTTTGGCAACCCTGCTAGTTCTGGGGGACCCGAAAAATTTTGAAAGGGAAAACACTAACATTTTTCAAAATGAAAGTCATTTTCCCGGTGGGGAAGAACATGCCTTTTGCACATCTATAAACTTGTGTTAACTACCCAGTTCATGCAGTAACGTAACAGGAAAGTTAGCCGAATAAAACTAAAAAACACCACTTTCCATGCGGTGGTAAAATCAAACTCTCACACAATGTGCAAAAGCAGAAATTTTTATGTGACGTCATAAGTAGGAAATGATGAAAATAGCTGTCTGATTTATTTTCTGGGTATAACTGACAGTTTTCCTCACGGATGAGCAAATACAAGACTTCCCAGATTTTTTCGGGTGTAGTTACCAATAGGTAATTGTTTGCCAATACTTTCGCAAATACAATAGAATTTACAATTTTATAGTATTTAACAAGGTGGAAAATGCTTAGCACAGGCCCTGTTTTGTAAAGTGGGGGTACCTGAAACTCAGGTCGACAATAGTTCAGCACTGATAGAGTATGGAAGTAATATTTCAATAATCGATTTGAATTTTGACAAAATTTTTTATCATGCGAAACATTATTTGATCTGTTTCTTCAGTGACATAGCATCCTCTTGAGGTTGTAATCTTCTAAAGGTATATCAATCTTGTTAAGTAGTCATTCAAAAGTACATCCTAAATTACAAAAATTTTAAACTTACAGGTAAAAGTAAGAATTTTTTAATTCTGTCACAATATATGGATATAAAATAAAAATATATATAATTATATTAAGTTATTATCAGCAAGTTTCTCAGTGAAAAAAAAATATTTAAAATTTGTAGCTAACTAGCAAACTTTAACTGCATCCTTTGTCGAAAGCATTATTTAAAAGTCATGAAGGTAAAAATTTAAGATAGACAATACATTGAAATAAATGTAGCGAAATTAATGAGAAAAAAAGTACTACAATTATATAACAAATGTTTAGACGTGCATGATAACAGAAACAATATAAAAATGAGCAGCTACTCTGGTTTTATATGATTAAATATGTCTGTGAAGCAATTTACAATTAATCATAAAAAAAGTAAATAACTAAAGAAAACTAATAAAAATACTAAAAATAAATTAGACAACACATTGGTAACAGTTTTAAATCCCAAAATACATAGATAATAAATAGAACACATTCAATTTTTCAAAATTATGTAATATACAAAAACAATCCATTTTTTCAAAGCAGAAAAGGATTTAAGGACAATAGATTGTTGTTACAATGGTGATGCTAAACAATTTCAACAGAAATACGACATTTAATTCTTAAAAACTTTTCCCACTATTTACCATAACAATTAAAAGTATTGTTACATTGATTAGTTATGACATACTAAATACACTGAAAATACTTCAGTAATAATAATTTTCACAGAACTTTAGGAATCAGAAAGATGATTTATTTTCAACAGATTTAAATACAATTATGGATGATAATCATTGGCTTGAGATATGTTTTATTTCAATATTTAAGAATGTTTTTGTTTATTATTTTTCTTTGCAACACAAAATTAACCGCATGAACAAAATGTAAATTAAAAATAGGCATGCTCACAGTTCATAATCGATGATTGATGAACACTTCCCATATTCATTGATTTGGGAATGTTGCAATGACACATAAACGTCCTCTTCCAAATAAAAAGAAGAATTCATGAATTCTTCCAAGGTCCAAACCCTTTGGAATTGCAAAAAAAGTTAGCTGACACAGGCAGTTTAGGCAACAAATATGGAATGGTGCCTGTAAAATGCAAGTTTTTCTACAGTTACTATATGGCTAAACGAGTGATCCATAATACAACACACAGATGAAAGGCAAGACACTTTTCATTTACAGCTAACTCAAAGTCAGCCCCATATACGATTATGAAGGAGGCTGACAAATTTACATCAAAACTTGTAATCTGGGCCTGCCATTTCAATTGCCCATCTAAATTTGTCTCTTTGTGTTTTGTTGTAGACTTTCTCAATGGGGACACCATACTTTTTGCACCTATAATTCATAAGAAAAAGATAAGAAAATGATGACACTTTAACTAATTCAAAATATTTCTCTGTGACAAATAATTTCAAAGTTAGATTTAGAAAAGAAGAACGGGAAAAATATTGTATTAAAGCTATTTTAAGTTATTAAAACACTTAAAAGGATCTAGCATTTAGATTAACAATACAAATTTCAGTAGAGAACTAGTTTTATTATTATTTTAGGTTTCATTTTACTTGCAAAAGCAGTTTGACGAACAGGTTCAAATTTCAATGAAAGTTGAAGTATAAAAAAATCAAATTAAAAAAGAAAATAAACACTAAATGGACAAGAATGCAATGCAAAATAATTAAATAGTGAAGTTCCTAAATTCTATAGTATAAAAGGCAAAAGAGATAAAATTAGTCAGACTACAGTTAACAGTTGTTAAATAATGTAGATTTTTAATTAATGCTAATTTGCAAAAAAAAAAAAAAGAGAGAGAGAGAGAGAGAAGCTATACATGCAATAACATTAAAAAAAAACTTCACAGGAGTGAAGAAATAACACTTTTACCAGGCAACACTGATTCTTGGATCCAAATAATTTAGCTTAGATGTCCCCAGTGCTATCTGTTTATTTTCTTCACGATCTGTAGCTTGGATTTCCAATTTTTTTAGTTGATCTTCAAGTTGGGCAAGTCGTTTCTTTTTCTTGTCAAAAAGCCTACATTTTAAATAGAAAAAAGATATTAAGAGACAAATATAAAAAGATTTTAATGAAAAATATAAAAAGATTTTAATGAAAAATATAAAATGCAATGTCAAAAAAAAAAAGAAAGAAAGATTTAACATTAAGATAACAAAGATTAAGATTTAGATCGAAATGCTTTCTCACACTTTTAAAACCCACATCCTGTTTCTAAATCTATTTTTGGCCCAAGTAGGCATAAATTTAAATAAAGACATTTTTCCCTCTTAATCCACGTGAGAATCAATCAACCTAGTTCATAAACCAATGGTAACTTCTAAGATTTCCCTCTTTTCCCTAAATAGAGAAATTTTCGGATTTTTTTTTCTGCAAAGTTTTCCCTATTACACTTATTCCCTATTAAAGACTGATCGTCCATGGAGTAAACTACACTTTTCTCTTGCCACGCAACAAAGTATGACATAAATAAATTTCATTCGCTTTCATTAAAATCCTGTGTCTGCTTCCCTGCTCGGTCCGACTGCATCATTTTACAAGCCGAGCAGGATTATAAGAACTAATGAAACGGGCGCAGGATAATATTAAATGCTAAAATGATTCTTCAAAACACAAAAAAAAAAAAAATCCAAAAATTTCTCTATTTAGGGAAAAGAGGGAAATATTATTTTCCTGTTTAGAGAGTGTTTTTTGTTTTTAACGCTCTGGTGCGTCAGTGGCACACAGGCTCAATCTGTCTTCGTGAGTGCCACTGACGCTCCAGCGCGTTTGATCAATATTCTCAGAAATTACTGGCATATAGCATAAAATGGCAGCTTAAAAGGAATAAAACAGAATACCATTCAAGTATATGTAGTACCATTTAGGAAACAATTCTGAAAATATTTACAAATAATAAGCACAATATGCAGATATTGGCAGTCATGCACAATAAAAAATTCAAGCAAAAGTTTTGAAAACCAACCACAAAAAATAAAAAAAAATGCTACACTAACGTGCCGAAACAACCTTTCAGTTCAACTCCCAAAGCTACAGTAAACACAGAGCATATAACTTATTATAGTCGATCGACGCGCTAGAGCGTCGCCGGCATACCAGGAGGTGCCGCTCTCACGACCTAGTGCGTCAGTGGCAGCGAACATGTGTAAAAAAAAAGAAGTTTGATCACTGTTGAATGCTCAAGTCTGTAACTCATTAATTCTTTCAAAAAAATATTTATCAATTTATGATTAACTTTCATGTAGCCAAAACAAAGCAATGGCCAACATTATATACTGTGTTGAAAGAGTATTCTTTCAAACTAATAACAAACGAAAAAAAATCACCCCATTTTATTTTATTAGAATTTGCACAGAAAGCTATTTGTTACACTTACATTTATAAGCCTAATTAAATGCACATACATATTATCATTGATAGCTATTTTGTTAAGCAGGACATAGAATAAAGGAGAATTACTTTAATTGAATTACAGTTACAACAACCAATGTTTTATTCTATATTTTTCATTGTTTATTGCAACACAATAAAACTAAATTATATACTTTTAATTTCTAGATTATATTTTTTTTTACAAAACAATTTAGATATATTTACATTTTATCTTTTGAGTTTCCATTTTTGGCAGCTTGCTTTGCTTCCTTAAGCTCTTTCTTAAAATCTTTAATTTGTCTTTCTTTGTCATCAATCTGGAAGAAAAAAAATGTCTTTTTACTGTTGCCTATTTTAAGAAAGAATAAAGAACTGGAAACAGCTGTGTCTATATAATATGCATGGCAGCAACTTTAAATGTTTAATTTAAAGCACTAAACATGTTTTATCATTGTTATAAGACTCCTTCATTAAAATGCAGAACAGAATTAATGTTCTTTAGTCTCAAATTATTTCTCTTTATCACTATTTATTAGTTTTATTTATTAGTTTTATTTTTTTTAATTCTCAAATTATGCTAGCTTTCATGAAAGATTTTTTTTTTTTTTTAACTTCAGAATATTAATTTAAATGTACAGGTTTCTTGATACTAACCTATTACTTAAAGTGATACAAGAGGGCCAGAATGATGGGTTCTTTACTTTCTTGTAAAAGGTTTCAAAGTTTAGACATAGGACAAAGTTTTTTTTTTTTTTTTTTTTAAATTTATCTTTTGCTTATGGCATTTGAATTTTTAATTAATAAACCACTATTAATTTTTCTTGTCTAGATTCAATATAGATACAATTTAAATAGTCAACAGAGAGGTTTATGAGGGGGAAAAAAGATCGATGCATAAATGTTCATAAAATAGTGATTATTTAAACCTTTTAACTACAGTGCTTAGCTTTCATTCTGGTCTTGTTAATGTTACCTGAATTTTTAAAAATATAGTTCAATTTTTTAGAATATTTAGGCCCTTTAGAGTTAAAAATCAACCAATAAAGAATCAAGTTTTCAATAATTTGCAATGTTTATGTAGGTTTAAAGCATATAAACATTGTTTTTTTTCTCATTTAGGAGACGTTAAAGCATAACCATATAATAGTTTCATAAGTTTTAATATATAACTCTAACAGAAAAAATTAGGTTTCAATTACATTAGAAAAAAAGTATCACAGCAGACAGATTTTTTTTAATGAAAACTTACTTTTGTTTTTAAGTTTTCCATAGATTTGTCGAAGCCTTTGGGTACAGCACGTTGATGGTTACACAGGATGGCAACTTCTCTATTAGCTCTATTATATGCCAAAATTTTTTCGGGTATAGACATGTCCTCTAAATTGGAATTAATAAACATTAAGGATATTACAGCTAACAAAACTTGAGAAAATTAATAGCAGTAAATCAAGCTAATCAACATTAAGAAAATCTTACGGAATTTTTTATTTGTTTGGAATTCCCTAATTGTAAGAAACATTATGAATTTTGATGAAACAAGTAAAAGCTTTAAACTTTATTTCAAAATTTTAACATCATTTACAATAAGATTACGAAATTTTCTAATTTCGATAAAGATATTTTATTACTAAATTTTTTTTCTTCTTATTCAAGTTTCTTTTATGGATAAGTGTAATAATATATTTTAAGCTTAGTTTTTAATTGTAAAATACTATAATTCATATTTTCATAAAAGCAACATTTATATACAACATAAAACAAAAATGATCGGTAACTGTTTTTCATTGTTTCTAGTGCATTCTTACTGAAAAGAAGAAAAAAAAGCACACGATAGGATTTTTAATTAATAAAGATATAAAGAATAGAAGATATGGTACTCCAGTTTGGTATCTCTTTTCACTATTTTTTTTAAATATTTTTATTAAAATGAAAAGTAACAGTATTTAAAAACTTATTCAAAATAACAAAATGATTGAAATTTCAGGTCTAAAGTAAAAAGTGATGCTCCTTTGTAATATTACAATATGCTAAATTTTATTATCATAACAGATTTCTATCTGGTTTTTAAAATAATATCATCATTACATGTGAATTTCAAATCTTACTTTCATGTAATTACTTTAAATCACGACAATTTCATCGTAAAACAATTTGGTCTCATCAACCACTTTTTTACAGCAATTGCTACAAAATTAATAAAATCCCAGACATGACAACATGGAAAAATTAAGATTCAGGAGTTTCCTCAACAAGAATTTAGAAGGGGTAAAATAAGTATGGCATGTAACATATTTAACACTTCTAATAAAATATTTTAAATAAAAAATTATATAGATATAGGAATGCAAGCCATTTTACATAACAAATGAGAACAAATTATGTAAGGAATCTAACTTTTAATCAAGTATGTTGGTGCAAAAAGTCTTAACATAAAATTGAAATATAATCTTTTATTACAATAAGCATTTATTAAATTTGCTGTTGAAAAGACCTCCAACAGCAATTATTATTATTTTCTTCAAAGGGGAAGAAACGAAAATCCAAAGTAGGATATTTTATGAAAAAAAAAAAGAAGTAATATGATGACTGCTATCCCTGAAATAATAATCCTCTTTGTGCTTTTGCATATTTGTTTGCCGCAAAATATCATTCTTACCTCCGACAGTTTTCTTTTCTTTACTTTAAATTTACTTAGAATTCAGATTTTATACGTTTTCTTGCTTAAAAAATTCCTTAATTTTCCTATGTCTGTGCAATTAATTTTAAATTTTGTTTTTGATGAAAGTTTTTATTTTATTGATGAAATAAATACTTATAATGAGTGGTAATTTAATCAATAAAGTAAATAATTAGAAGTGTTTTTCTGCACCATAAGTGTTATTATATTTTGAAATTACTCTTTGTCAAAGATGTTAAATGCTGATACTGTGTTGCGAAAAGTTTTTGGTTCGATATCTGTGCAAGCAGAAGCTTTGGATAATAAACAGTTCATAAATATCTATAAATAATTACCCTTAGTTAAAAGATCCAGTTGCTCTTGCAAAGTTTTGGATGCATTATATGTACGGAAGACCTTGGCAGTTAAGCCTTCCATGAGATCATTAAGATACTTGTTAAGAATGGATGTCTGATGAAAAGAAAATAAATCTTATTAAAAGCAAATTTATAACACAAATAATTTTTTTAACAAGCAAAGGTAAAATTGTGCAAGAGTGCATTGATTTTAAAAATACTAACATTGAGACGATCAAACAAATCATCACCAGGCTGCTTATTTTCCATAAAAAGTTTCAAATTCTTGTAAGCTCTCTTCTCTACAGCTACAGAATTATAATACCTTATAGAATCTTTACCAAGAAAATCAAAAGTAACAACATATTCTTGGCCATCTTTTTCATCGTCTAAAGTAATATGTTCAACTCGCAATGAGCAACAGCCTACTGTGTCAGCAGTATCTTCATCTTTCTCATTACCAGCTCTCAATGCAAGCTAGAAAAGAAAATGAAAAATAAATCCAATAAACTGACTTCAACTTATAAATTTAATGCATTTAATAAAATTTTAAGTGTTCCATTGAAGCATGAGGAGTATAGTGATGCAATGAAAGGATATTTTAACTGATAGACATAGACATGAAACAAACACTTACAAATAGAAATTACATACTATTTTCTCTAAATAAAAAGCAGCTTTTTAAAAATTTTAACAGCCTAAAGTACTCAAAATACTTACTTACATATAGGCTAACTCATGTTAAATCTAATCAGTAATTTCTAATTAATTTTAATAATATTTAAATTTAATTTTTAGCAGTTTAATCACATAATTACTTTTCAGTGACCAGATAAAAAATGCCCTATTTTTTCTAATGTGCTATTATCAAACTAATAAGGAGATCATATAGTTTCTAGCAAAGTTTTATTAGATGAAAATTTATTCCAGGGGAAAGTTATCAAATAAAATAAATTTGATATATGAAAGATCTAGGACATTGGTTCTGAACGGGGGCGATACCGCCCCCCGGGGCGTTGGGAGTATGCTGAGGGGCGGTGAATTTGTTTTGGGCAGTAGGGGGGCGTTGGGTATGTTTTGGGCGGTAGGGGGCGATGAGCATGTTTTGTCATTCAAATTTAAAACTTAGAAATAAAATTATTAAATTAAGATTTATTTAATAAATAAAATTAATCTAAAATTAATATTAAAGAGAAAAAAAAAATCAAATTAATAAAATAAATAAAGATTATCCGATACACCATTTGTACCAGCAATAAAACGAACTTATACGGCACCTATTCTCCTATCCGAACCAACATACCTCAGCGCATGAGTCTGCACCTTTTGCCTTTGACTTATTCAAGCCATTTGGTGAAAATTGAAGTCATTGCGCTTTCAGTATGAATTTTTGATTTGACCCGTGTTTCATATAATGGTTTTTCTTAGCTTCATTACAGTTTTTCTCCTGCCACCAACAATGTCGGTTAATAAAAAGAGGTGTCATCAATACAGTGCCACATACTTGAAGTTGGGATTTGTTCAATCACTGTTGAACTCTCAAATACCCATGTGTTTACTTTGTAATAAAGGTTTATCTAATGAGGTAATGAAATCTTATCGTTATCAGGAGCATTTGCAAAAAACTTATCCTGACAAACAAAATAAAGGTTTGACATTTTTCATGAACATCTTCTTTCACGCTTCTGAAGGCATCTTCGATCTCTGGGTTATTAGCAACCTCATCACAAAAATGCGACGATGGTTTAATAGCTTCTTATAATATATCAAAATTTATTGCTAAATCTGGGAAAGCTCATACCATCGGAGCAGAGTTGATACTGCCGTTTGTCAAGGAAGTTTTAAAAACAGTTTTACACCATCCTGTCGCAGCCATTGTAATAAAAAAATATCCCGTAAGCAATGATACAGTGCGGCGACGAAATGATGAATTGGCTGAATGGCCTGTCGCAGCCATTGTAATTAAAAAATATCCCGTAAGCAACGATACAGTGCGGCGACGAAATGATGAATTGGCTGAAAACGTTGAAATTTCTTCACGCAAACTTTTGATATCCAACGAATTTTCCCTTCAAGTTGATAAATCAACCTTGCCAGATAATGTAGGCTTTACTGTATGCCAAGGTCCGGTTTGTAAAGGTAGGAAAAATTATTCAAGAGATGCTTTTTGCAAGAAGCTTGATTGTAGATATCAAAGGTAAATCTATCTTTAATACTTTCAAAGATTATTTTAAAGAGAAAAACATTCCTCTTGCGAATATTATGTCTATTACCACTGATAGGCTCCTGCAATGGTGGGTCGACACTGCCCTTTTGGAAAGGAAGGTACCAGATGTCTTAGCTGTTCACTGCGTGATTCACAGAAAGCATTTAGTAGGGGAAAATCTCAGCAACCGTTTGCATCAATCATTGCAATATGCCATATCTGCTGTGAACAAAATTCATTGTAATGCTCTCTACGATTGATTATTCAGACAGCTGTGAAAGAAAAACGATAAAGAATTCAATCACTTGCTACTATACACCAAAATTCGCTGGCTTTCCAAAAGCTTCTGTCTCAATAGGTATTGGAATCTTTTCGACTCAATGCTTGAGTTCCTCGAAAACAGAGATGTAGCTCTGAGAGACAGATTGCTAGAATTTAAGAAAGACTTTGACAGATTTATCTGTAAAATTTAAGGGTGATAATTTACATCTCAAGGCAGCGAGCTCAATTTGATCCCTACAAAATCAGTTATTTCTGCCTTTCTAAAAAACTCATTTCGTGGAAGCAGAATTTTGGTTGGAATGAGTTCAGCCAAGCAGGCGAAATTCACTCTGATGACGCGCGAGAATATTGTCAACACCTTGACTTTTTGCACATGAACTTTTCTGACCGTTTTAAAGATGTTTTGTCCCTAGAAGTGTCTCAATGGGTTTATGGGTTCTGAACCCTTTTGTGAATATTGAAACAGCAGAGGTTCAGATTTACAAGGAATTGGTTGAACTTTTAACTATGTAAACTTTGAAATGATGATCGTCACACAGAATTTTTGCTTAAAGGTAACATCAGTCGTCTCTATCTTAGACTGTAGACTATCATTAAACATTTTTTAATTGCCTCCCCTTCCCCCTAGCTTGTCGAACGTGGAATCAATGTTGTTACAGATCTTATCACAAAAAGGGGAAATCGACTCAAAATTGTGCAACGATGGGATTAGCGTCTTCATCTCACTAAAAGTATTGAGCCGACCTTTAAGAAATTGGTTCTGAACCATTAAGTACAATCAGCCCACTAGCATAGTTACTTGAATGTTTCGCTGATACTACTTTTTAGTGTTAAAATCATTTTGGTTGTTTTTTTAATTATCTAATTGAGAATAAATTATTATTTTAAGCATAGGTTTCTTTGTTGTATTTCTTTCATTAAACATATTTATTTTTATTATAACAAATAGACTGCGATTACCTGCCGAGAGAAAATTAGCGAGTTAATGAGCACATTATATTTTTTAAAGAGACCAAACAAATTTAAAGCGTAAAGAAATTAAGATTTTGCTTATAATTCAGCACACCTCCCTCCGTCCCCATGCTCTATAAACAACTGCATTTTCACAAGGGGGCGTTGAAATGTTTTTTGCTCCTTAAGGGGGCGGCAACGTTAAAAAGGTTGAGAATCTATGATCTAGGATATCTGATTTTAAATTTAAAAAATTTTATAATTGCGGAAAGATCAAAAAGCACATAATTACAGATATAAATTTGAGGATAACAGTATATATTGAGTTACATATGTATTAACTTTAAATTTCATTTCCTTAAAACTCAAAATTTTTTCTTCTTTTTTTACAGAATTCACACAAAGTAACAATTTTTGAACTAAATGCAGAAGCTAGAAATATCCCTGAAAAATATAATAAAAAATTCTGAATTGTTTTAAAATTACTTAATTATAAAATTAAAGACAAATGTAACAGAAGAATTTTAAAGAAAGAAATAGTCTTTCAGATACTTACTTTGTCAATAAAATACAGAGCAACAGCTCGCTGTCTGACTCTCATTTCCTTCGACTTAAAATCTCTGGTATACTCTTCTCTTATGCGATGAGCATGGGATTTAAGTTTACGAGCTGTTTCATATTTTTGCCAATCTTTTTCTCCCTAGTTAAAATAGAAATAATATTTTGAATACAAATTGGTATCATAAAAATTAATTAGAATTAACCTGTTCAGAACCAGTGAAAGGAGAAAGATGAGTTTTCCTGAGCTTGCTTGTTTAAAAACGTATGCAAGCACATGGCTGGGTGATTTTTTCTAGTTAAGACTAATTTCCTTTAAAAACTCATATAAAATAATTACTGCAATTAAATGAACTAAAATTTACAATTTATTATCATTGATTGTACCCAAATATACTGTAACAAAAAGCACACATCATTTAAAAAATGACCTAAAACATACAATATACTATCTAACAAACATTAAACTGCAAATCTACACCACGTAAGTCAATAAGCATTTTATCGTTTTTCCACTCCATCAAAACTTAAACTATTACTTAGAGTGGAGTAATTTACATGTCTAATTATCTCAAAGAATTGAACTAGAGCAGTTGTTTAAATGTTTAAATACTGAGTATAAAAAAAATAATACAAATAATTAATTGGAACTGAAAGTGCATATTGCAGGGGTGATAGTGACACAGAGTGAAAAACCCAGAGAAGTTCATATGCATAATATCAATAGCAATTTATAAACCATGCATGTTTCATATTTAACTTAACTTCTTGAACTTACATTTATAATTAAATTACCAAATAAGATAGAATATCACACCTTTAAAGTAACTAATTCAAGAAAAAACTTACTTTACCAGATTTGCAATATTGTATTTTAAAAACAAGAGAATACAAATTGCACGCAAATACGAATCGCAATGCGTAATTCTTAAATCCTGTATAAATACGAAAATTTATGTTTGATATCACAAACGTGTGATTACAAATCGCAAATATTGGATCTTAAAAATACATTATTAAGAATTGTGATATTTGGGTTTAGAAACGTGTAAATACATACGTTGATATTGGATTTTTAAATTACCTGAATAGGAATTGCGATGCACAATTTTGAAATCATGTGAATATGAAAATCGATGTTAGATATGAAAATCGAGTGAATAAGAATTGCAACATTACCAGATTCAGACGCAGTTCCACAATTCAAAATTGTAAAAATCCGCCAAATGAAAAGAATCATGTAAGAAGCGAATTTTCATGTAATTGGCAAAAGAATGTAAGTAAACATCTTGTTAACGGGTGTAGAAAATGCTTAAAAATTTTGTCGGATTATAAGTAGTATTTGATTTGTGGAAGTTTGCGAACCAATGGTCTTGAGGTATGACAGAATTCTGCAAAATTCCCCCCAAAAAATTGCAAGCCCCGCTTCTTATTTTTAGACCCGCAATTCTGAGTTTCCCCGGAATACAATTACTCCTGATATTGTAAGTTAACACCTGTAAGTTGTTGTTGTAGTTCATTTACGTCGCACTACTGCACAATGGGCTATTGGAGACGGTCTGGGAAGCATCCCTGAGGATGATCCGAAGACATGCCATCACAATTTTGATCCTCTGCAGAGGGGATGGCACCCCTGCTTCGGTAGCCCAACGACCTGCATGCGAAGTCGAGCACTTTACGGTAGCCCAGTTTAACGAGGACCAATACCGCACACCCTCGGTCCCTACGTAGACTGATCCAAGTGGGTCACTCACCCGCACACTGACCGCAGCCAGTCATGCTTGACTTCGGTGATCTGCTGGGATTAATGATCAGTCCACTGCGGGACTCAAACACCTGTAAGATATTATTTGAAATTATAACAGACTTCAATTGCCATCTCAAGTCGTTCAAAAATTGAAATAAAACATTTCGAATTGAAACCTCTTCCAGATGATTATGGCATGCGTCTTATATATGATACAGTGGGCAGTACAGGGAGTATCCTGTTAACACATATATATAAACTTGATCCGGAGCACATAAAAAAAAACATGCACACTAACCTTTAATTTTGAGCTTGGATTCAACATAATGTACTTAGTTGAGCCAAGAATATTTTCATTCCAACTAGCAAGCCAAGAGACTGTGTTGTCATGACGAACTTCTTTCCATTTATGGCCAGGAGGAGGTTCAGGAACTTTTGCTTCCCTGAAAATGGATACATTTGTCAAAAATTAACTGAATAAAAAAGACAAATAAAAAAAATTTCCTGAAAAACTCATACAAAATTTATCAAAGAAAATGTAATAAACTTACTTTCTAATTATAATATACTTACTTTCCAATATTAATTAAAATATCTTCAGCTTCTATGCGACGTTTCAGCATTCCCATTTTGGGATGTTCTCCACGGCCTCTGAAAAGACCAGGTGGTTCAATTTTAAAGTTGCCTATTTTTTGTTTGTGACCATCAATGATGCAAAAACCATATTTAGCAGTAAGTTCTTCATTTTCTTTTTTTATTGCCTACAAAAAAAAAAAATAAAAAATTCAGGTAAACAAGATATTTTGTTTAAAACATTGTTTTGTATGCAATAACAAATTTTTATTACAAGTTTTTCTTCCTTTGTCATAGCCTTCCTTTCTTCTGATTTTCGTTTGTAATAAACATTGAAGTCATTGAAGTTGCACTTAGAAAGATCTTTAAGGATCTCTTTTTCTTCAGGGGTCATCACCTACAAATAATAAAAATTAAAAAAAAAATTTTTATTAATAATTTTTTCATTTTACTAAATTTTTAATAAAAGTTTCCTTATTACTAAAGTGATAATAAATATTTAAAGAAGCGAGCTAATTTATTAGTTTTTAATTGTACTTTTTATTAGTTGCTTCATTTTCATTCTTTTAACTGTAAAACTTAAATTTGACTAAGATTAACCAGCATGATTTATCTACATCAAAAATTACTCTAAAAATGCAACACTCAGTTTTAGAATAACATAACTGGCACCATAATTGAAGGCTTAATTGTAATTACATAAATACTCTATTATAAATCAATCTTATTTTATTTTCATGATATAACTTTGAGCGTATTTAAGATAATTTTTAAAAACATGTAGGCAAAATAGTTCTTGAACCTTATTGCACCATGAGAATAAAATTTAAATTTAGTTGTGTACCCAAATTACTGTTTAGTGGCAAACATTTTACATGCATTAAGGGAAAAATAAAACAAAATTTTTTGAACATCTACAACCTCAATAGGATAGTAACAGTCAAGTTGCTTGTGGTTAAGGAAGAAAAAGCAAATATCTGAGAATGTTAACTTATCAATAGTTGATATCTGAAATTTTAACTTATTTAAAAATTGCATACGTTGAATTATCATTCACATTAGGCAATATTTTATACATTTATTAATTTCATACTTTCCAAAATTAAAATGATAAAATTAGTATAAGAGAGAGATAAAAACGGGAAATATATATTTTTTAAATAGTTAACAGATATGTTAATGCTTTAATATTGATGATAAATGTACAAATTAAAAACCTGAAAATATATAGACAAATAATTTTATCATGTTTTTCAGGTAGTAAAGAAACCAACAAATTATCAATTACAATAATAACTAAATCAATCAAAGTTAACAAACTTTGCATTTGATCAATATTTTTTACAATTAAAAAATCTGCATGTCTTAGATCAATTTTAAGATCTTATATTTACTGTAATAAATCATAGCCTTGAAATTCTTACATAAGATTCGATTAGAGTATGAAAATAATAAGCTTATTTCTTTCTTCTTTTTTTTCTTACAAAGGTTTGTTATTTATAAATAACTTATTCCAATTTATAATATAATTTCAAATGTAAGCTGTTAAAAAATAAAAAGGGGATGAAAGAACTTGACATAAATACAAAATAGATAAATTTTTAAACATGTAATACTGTATAAATTTTAAATACAAACATTCATTACACACTTGCCAATTTACATCTTACATCATCCAATAACTTTTATATTGTTTCTTTTTCTACCTTTTTTAAATATAAAAAAAAAAATCTAACATTTATTTCAAAAAATAATTAAAGAGTTATTTTAAAACTTGTATTTTATCAAAAAAGAAATTCCCACCTTCCTCCAATCCTTAAAAAAATTAGTATTAAAAACTTCTTTAGAAGTATATTCATGGTCAAGCATTCTTCCATAAAAACCGGCAACTTCTTCGGCTACTTCACTTAGAACCATGTGTTTACCTATAGAGAAAAATATTAATATAAATTAGTCTATATATGCAGTATGCACAACATATATATTCACTAAGCATAATAATAATAAATAATATTACAGAAGAAAAAAACTTCCATATCCTATATTTTTATAGTCTGTTTAGTTATGCTGATAGTTGGTATTAAAAAATTTTTTTAGATCTGAAAAATACACTTGCCATCGTAATAAAACTTCACATTTTTTGGAACTCTTTCATATGGAGGAGCAAACACTGGTCCCATATGTGATAATGTTTTCCACTTAATTCCATCCTCCAGCTTTTCTTCTTCCCACCTTAAAAACAAAAACATAGGCAAAAATTTAAATTTAACAACATTGATATGCATAAAAGCAATCAGAACATTAATAAGAATTTCATCTTTATATGAATAATAACAACCCATTGTAGGTCAAAGAGTCATGGGGGTTAAGGTTCCATATTTTTGTAACTAATGGCATGATTGCTGTAATGTTTCCAGCATTGCACATGAGCTGCCTATCTTCTCAGGCAAGCTCAGGTAGAAGGGGAAAATTGTGTACTTCCCTTTCACCCAAGAATTTACTCATTGCAGCTTTATGAAAATTGTGTTGCTACTAATTTCCTTACCATTTCATATTTGATAGCATTATAAATTACATATATCAGATATCCCCAGATTTTCATTTCAGTAGTGGAAAAGGACAAAATATCAAACTTTGGCACCCTCTACAAATTGGAATAAAAATTAAATTTTTTGCCTGTTAGCAAATAAAATAATAAGTTTCAAAATTAATGCATGCAACAAGTGGTTTAAAACAAAACTAATACTAGACATGATTTTGTTCAATATTTTTTTTTTCATTATTGGTACCCTACTTGTATTTTGTAATCCAGTGACAGGAGAGGGATGAATAAGGCTCTTTTTCTAAATTTAGATCAGATCCAGAGACTCCCACTTAGTTGACTTTGAACTATCCATCAGAAAAAAAAAAAAAAAAAAATGCAAAAGGAGGGGGAAGCTAAAAATTTCTATAATTTTGCTTGAAGTTTCTTTCTTTCTTTTCATGCTTTTTTTGTGGGAAAGATTATTACTATTTTGAAAATTACTCAGAGAAAATCAAAAACTTTTCAAGGACCCTACTTTAGTTTTAATGAATCAGGGATAAGATTGGCCAAAAGGCAAAAAAGCTAAATTTTCACGCTAGTAAATCTAACATGATTTATAGCAAAACTATCAGTAACATACTCTCATCCAGTTTTGCTGATGTTGTAATGCCTAGATATAGCAAGAATCATCGATAGAAAAACTGCCGCATTTATAGTATAACTAATTCAAGAAAAAAAACTTACCTTTTACAAGAATCGCGATCTTGGATTTTAAAATTGCATGAATACAAATAGCGATTTTGGATTTCAAATCGTTTGTTGGATTTTAAATCGAATTGTTACATAGAATTTTAAAAATGCCTCAATACAAATCGAGATATTGGATAGTAAATAAGTACTGCAGTAAGTCTCGTAAATAAGAACAGCAATGAACGATATTGAAATTGCGAGAATAAAAATCAGGTAAATACGAGCTATCTAGGGGACGGGTAAAAATGAGAAAAATCTTATTTTCTGCTCTTAAAAGCTAATAGCTGAAATAAGTAGTATGCGGAAGGGTTGGCAGTTACGTAGTTTGAATTTTCTATACATCTGTGGATATATTATAATCAAATTGGAAATAGATATAATCATTTTATTTCAACGGGTGAGTTTTCAGAAAAAGCGGAATATATATACAGTGGAGCATTGTTTATACGACGCCGAAGAGACCACCGAAAAACGTCGTCTAATCGATTTTTACTTCTAAAACTGAAACTAACTCTGTTTTCAGTTAATTTTAATGTTTAACGTGTTGATTTACATAAATTTCTAAATTAGACAAAACAAAACAAACAAATGATCAAAGAAGACAAATTGCAGCGAGCAATTTGAAAGTATGTTACCTTTAATTATATTTTCTTGCTATTAGTCTCTACAATGCTTTGAACAGCGAGTTGAACTTACTGC
Source organism: Parasteatoda tepidariorum (assembly GCF_043381705.1). NCBI lineage: Eukaryota > Metazoa > Arthropoda > Arachnida > Araneae > Theridiidae > Parasteatoda > Parasteatoda tepidariorum. The sequence goes on along the minus strand of NC_092204.1, from coordinate 62,712,650 downwards.
TTTCTATGATGCAATTTTAAATTTCTAATCATGGCCAAATCTAATGGCTGAAGCGCACTTGTGCAATTTGCAGGAAAAAAGAGAGCTTTTACATTTTCCAAAATAATTAGTATCGATGGGTGCGCTGGACATTGGTCGATGAATAGCAAAATTTTTCGTTTTTGCCTCTTCATAACATTGTCTAGTTTTTTCAGTCATCTAGTAACAATTACGGTCGTCATCCAAGCAGTCAAGTTGGCAAATTCCGCCCTTTTTTAAAATACACAAGAAAAAATAAAAAATTAAATAAACGTGAACAAAATCTAAAAACCGACGTATAACCGATTCTGTGCGTCGTAAAAACGATATATTTTTACATTAAAATGAATAGGAATGATTTGGGACCAAACTAAAACGTCGTATAAGTGATCGCCGTATAAACGATGCTCCACTGTAGCGAAGAAGCGAAAAAGGCGGAAATCCGCTAAAAAGTGGATAAATCTCATCCCCGATGAATTAATAACCAGAATACAAATAAACCATTAAACAAACATAAATAAGAGGAACATATAAATAGTGACAAATTTTGTAATGCATGCGAAAATCCGGTATTGTACACAATAGAAAAAAATTTCTCGGCACTGCCTTGTTTATATCATTATACATTAACTAATAAAAAACAAATATCTAATTAACAGTAAATTTAAAAAATTGATGAGAAGATTGAAAACTTATTTAGAGTTTACCATTTCCACACATCTTGTTCCTCTTCTTTTTTCCCTTTCTTTTTGGGACTAAATGTTTCAGGCTCTACTTTAACTTTAGCTTTGCCTTTAACTGGTTTTTCAACTTTTTCTTTCTTGACTTTCTTCACAGGCTATATTTTTAAATAAATATATTATAATTTTATTTGCTGCAGTAAAACTTATTTGGAAAAAATAAAAACTTACATTAAAATCAAAGAATATTTTTAATGTTACAAAGAAATAAAAAATAAAAAAATCAGTTGTGTAGAGTTCTTTCACACGGGTTCCAAAAGAGTGTTAGAATGTTGAAGGAAGGAAATAAAATAAAGAAAGGTGATTTTAGGTTGGCCTTTCCAACTCATAATTTGAAGTAGTAGAATGCCTTTTAATAATTTAAGCCTGCCTTTGATTTTTTAATTTACATGCATGGAGTTCTATTTTTAAACTTAATTCTCTTGATTTTGTAATAAATTAATCATATACAGTAGGGAACCGATTATCCGGAACGATCGGGACCATCACTATTCCGGATAACTGATTTTTCCGGTTTTCTGAATCGCTACAAAAAGCCGTTTTTTTTATTGTTAAACCCAACTAAAAAAATTTTTTTTTAGGAAATAATCTTGAAAAGAAGAAAAAACGATGAAGTAATACACTAATGATTATTTCCAAAATGATGGTAAGGTGAACATCTTTCAAAAAAGAAAGAAAAATCCTAAAATCTTATAAGGAAAAAAAAAATTTGTTAAAAAAATGGCGGGAAAATTTATCGAATTTCGTTCCGGTTTTCTGGTTTTCCGGTTTTCTGATTTCCGGATAACGGGTTCTGTACTGTATTTGCACAAATATATTTTTTTGGAGTCACAATTTAAAATCTACGTAATTTAACATAACATACTGCATTATGATTCACGTTACTTTGAATTAAGAATTACAAATCTGAACTTAAACCTTAAACTCATAATGTAAATGTCACAAGGTAGCAAAAAACAATCAGAAAAATTCCTGATTTTTCCAGGCTAATTTCAATTATTAATTTTTCAGTTATGCTGTATTCTTAAACATAAAATATATCACAAAATAATTATACTTGCCACTTGAGTGAAAAATTAACATTAATATATATATATATATATATATATATATATACAGGGGTGATTGTAAGCCCAAGTCAAAATTTCGGAAAATTTCTTGAGTAAATAAAAAAGAAGTTTAAATCGAAAAATTAGAAAAAAATTTAAACAAGGTTTTTCCCTTTTTCTCAATATTTCTCAGTTTATTTAAAATATATTTAAAATTTTACACAAACCTATGATGACCTGGAGAAGTAATTGAAATGTATAAATATCTATTTCTTTTTTTGAGTTTATGATAATAACTATTTACTGATAAAAAAAATATTAATCTTAAATATAAGCTTATAAAGTATCTGGCTCTCCCTTGCAAACAAATAAAATAAACTGCGTTTTTAAGTTCCACCTTTGAAAATTTGGTTTCCGGAAACTTATGTGATCAATGATTTTTTGAAACGCCTGAATCGATCTCCGGAAACTTCCGGATCAGGGTTAGCGAAAAATCCGGATGTCCGGATTTTTTCCGGAGCACAATCAGACCTGTATATATATAAATATATATGTAAAGAAAAATATTGGCCTTATATAGGTATATGGATATAATTTCTTAAATAGGTTTAATATAGGCACCCCAAACATAAATTTATTCATTTTCACTGACTTTATAGGTATTTCAGTTTAATTCCATGATTTTTAAAGATAAAATTTTCTTGTTTTTCTTTGCTCAATCATACCACTGCTATTTTTTTAACAAGAAATTGTTTGACCACTGTGTTATGCCTATTTATATAATTGCTGAGCCATACATCTGAAATACTGTCCTTGAGAACTCGTAGGACATAAGATATTGATCATATATTAAAAATGGCATTAAATCGTTTTTGTGAACATAAATTACTTCTACTAAGTTAGAATAAAATATTTTTTTTATTTTAAACTGGGAGGGTAAAAAAAGAAATGCGTCATTGAATGAAACACTGTATAACGTATCGTATCTGACATTACAAAACAATCTGCTTAGAATATCTTTTAAAAATTAAAGAAATCTTTGAGTAATAAGATGCCCAACAAATTAGTTGATATAACAAATCCTTTTCTCTACTTTTGAAGGTTACAATAAGCCTCACAAGCAATATGAAACTCCGAAAATTAAAAATAATTAATATAAAGGTTTTAAAAAATACTTAGTATTACGTTTAAAATATTATCTGCTTAATTAATATCTAAAAAATATGCAACACAAAATTGATAGTTAAGTATATTGCATAAAATATTTGTCAATGAAATAATCGAAATAAAAATATTTAATAAATAGAATTATAAAAACTGTTGCTTATTTTTTTATTTAAAACTCAAACAATTATATTACTTTTTTTGAACCATAGTCCTCATCATCCTCGTCATCACTATCAGCTTTTCTTTTCTTTTCAGCTTTCACTTTTTTCTTTGGCTTGGGCTTCTCATCTTCTGATTCATCTAGTTCTCTTTTTATTGAATTGCTCATTTCAATATGCTGAGACTAAATTAAATATTTCAATACATGTATTTTATACTAAATTAAATACTTCTTAAATATAAAGTTTTCAAAAGTTCGAGATAGGATCGATTATGTCCACTTCGAATTATCAAGACTTTACTTGTACACATACTTTATTCTAGTTCCGTTTAGTAAATAAATTTAATACGAAATTTTTTTTGTATGTATTATTGTACACATTTATTTTCTAACAACAGAAAAAGTACCTAGTTTTTCAACTACTTAATTCATTTTACAATTAGCTACAAAAAAATACTAACAACAGAAATACTACCTAGTTTTTCAACAACTTAATTCATTTTACAATTAGCTACAAAAAAATAAAGTTTTTTTAAAATTGCCATCTTAATATTCATACATTAAACTTTATACTATTTATTTAACTATACACATATTTAAACCAACATCATATGATCATATGTAGAAACAAGTAAAAAGAATTTCACAATTTTTGCATTAATTTTGTTAAGATTATCTTGGCTAAAATTTTGTTTCAGCAAAAAACTAGAAATGCGGCAAATTTATAAAAATTTTTTTTAATTCATCTATTACTAAAATACCAATGATATCTATTACCTTAATTTTACACATTTTAACCAATAACAGTCTTGATTTTTTATAGAAGAAATGGAAAAATAACATTTCTTGACTTAATGTCAAGTATATATAATAATATATATTTTAATAGACGCCCGGTGGCTGAGCGGTAGCGCTTCGCGCTGTCGTGCCACAGGTCCCTGGTTCGATCCTCGGGCCGGGCAAGGTTCACTCAGCCTTTCATCCCTTCAGTGGGTCGATAAAGTGAGTACCAAGCATGCTTGGGAACTAACACTGGGGGTTCCGCGTTCGGCTGACCACCTGACCGGAACATATGCTCCTGCACCCCAGAGCCCAAGGTCAAGAAAACTGAGATGGGCACAGTCGGCCTTGGCCCTCTTAATGGGCTGTCGCGCCACTGAGTTAGTTAGTTAGTTATATATTTTAATATCCTAACATAACAGGGTTGCCACTGAAATCTGGAGAGAGAAAAAATTCACATAGTTTTAATTGTTGGAAAAACTTAAATAAAGAACAGCTTAACAAACTTAAAACAAATAATGTTATAGTAAATGAAATAGTTTATCTAACAGATTGTGCTTAGAGTGGTTACCACTTTTTCAAAGACGAAAATAAATAAAATTCCTCACATTTTCCCAGTTTGTAAGGAAAAACTCAAAATTCCCTGCATTTTCCCTGTTATTTAAAGTGATTTTAAAATTTCTTATATTTTTCCGGTATTTTCTGTTCTGCCTGTGGAGTGACAATCCTGCATGCACATTTAATCTTAAGACTCACAAAACAATCATTAAACTTAGATCATAAGTCCCAGGTTTTTATCGCCCTTTTGAGTGTTAAAGCTCATTTCTAGTTCCAATGTATATTCAGTTGAAAAGTGTTTATTATAATATCCATCATCACAAAAAAGAGAAATTTTTTCACAATTATGCACTGCAAAAACAATATGGAAAAGACTATAACACAAGCGATGTGCTACATAATAACAAGTAGAAACTCATGAAAGTATTTAATACTTTATTTACATCAACAAATTTAATAGGATGCAAATTGCAGTTTTTTGTCAATTAAGTGCTATCAAAACACATAAAATTATAAAACAAAATTTCAAACTATATGACAGAAAAATCTTATTCTTATAACTTGGTCATACTTTTGCCTACCTTCTTATAAAAGTACAAAACAATAATGTTTTGAAAAAATTTTTTCAAAAATATATTAAAAATATCATGTAAAAAAAAGTTTAAATGTATCACAAATAAATAATTTACACATTAACACACTTTACTTTTTACATTTGAAGTTTTAAAAAAAAAAATAAATAAACTGGCTAAAGTCCAGAGTCACCTTAAAATAAAAATTTCATAAAAAAATAATAAAAATAATTTCGAACTGAAAATTTAAAAAATAGCTAATTCATAGAACTACTTTTTTGAATTTTTTTAAAGCTAACAACAATGTACCGTGTTCGATAATGAATTAGAAATTAACAAATAAATCTATATATTTAATTTATCATGAAAATTTAGTTTAATATCTTAAACATGCTTGTTTATATGTTCATTGAAATCGATTTGACTCATACAAGAAAGCCACAAGGGTGAAAGAACTATGTTTTGTAGCCATTGTAGCTACCATTTAACTAAAATAGAATGCTTCAAAGCTAAGATTGAAAACTTCAAATAATTAATTTCATTAAGACTATTATAATTTACAAAGACGTATAATTTTACTTTAAGAATAATATGATTTTAAAACCAACAAAAAATAGATCCTACTTACAACATAAGTTATTCAAGTCAGATAGATAGCCACATAAATAAGAATAAAAATTGAATATTGATTATAACTTGCTTCTTAAATATAATGCAGAAATTTAATTTAAAAACCTTTTTAAGGTCTACAAAGTAGATAAAATGGTTTAAAATTAAGACCTAATTTTCTCTCCTAAATTTATTCTAATTTTTAGGAAAAGTTTAACAAGAGAATTCAGGTCACAAAATAAGACCAACGTAATAACACCTAAGGTTTAAAAAAATTATTAGCTGATATGACAATTTTACCAGTGAACTCTCGCAATGAAACAGTAAAAATATTATTTAAATTAGTCATTATTAAATTTTTTTTTATAATTTTTATCATGACAATTTTAATTTATTACGTGGAAATAAAAATAATTTTTTAGTAAATATCTTTTATATCATATTTGTTCAACTTAAGTTATTATTATAACTTGATGCATGAATGCATCACTAATTAACTAAACAACTAATCAACTCAGTGTTTTCATCATAGAAAAAAATGGGTGAGAATTTCTCACCCTTTCTCAAAAACAGGGTGAGATTTCAGAAAGTTAAGTGAGATTTTTAAAAACACAAATAGCACAACTAGACTTGGAAAAACACAAATAGACTTGGAAAAAAAATCATTTCTTTTATTATAATGCATTTTTAACGTCTTCTATTTTTTAAAGCATTGAATATTCTTGGTGCATCATCATAGAAGATTTTGCCTTTACTAGGTATTTGTCCATCTTACATTAGTGCATAAAAAATTTGAACGTCTTACATGAAAAAACCTTACCTACGGTAAACACGTGGTTGCAGAGAAATGTGTTCTGAAAGGGGTTCCGTGGTTCGGAGGGGTTGTGTTCTGTTGTTCGAAAAGGTTCTGAACAATACTGGTAAATAGGGAAGCTAGATAACGGAGCAAATGTTGAAAATAATGAAAGATCCAGGAAGAAAAGTGAAACGGATTTTATTCTAAATAGCATAATTCGAAGCTTCTTCCAAAATGCGAGAAATTCGCGAATTTTGAAATTGATTTATAGAATGCGCGAATTTCTCGCAGTAATAATTTTTTAATGCGAGAAAAGAAAAAATATGGGAGATTCTCGCGCTGTAGTGAACACTGCAACTTCATAAAAAAATGCATATGATAATCTGAATCAATCAATTAAACTTCTGAAATAATTATTAAATATCACCCAATCAAGCTGATTAAAGAAAAAAAAGAATGAGGAAACAAAACTTACTAAAGGCATTTCATCTTCACTCATAGGCTCTTCTTTCACTTTACTTTTGGAAACGGAATTATTAGATGGACTACCTACAACAGAATCTTCAGTTTTCACTTTAACAGCTTTATCTTTGTGTTTTTCACCATGTTTGTGCTTTTCACTGTCTTTATGTTTCTCACTTTCCTTATTCTTCTCACTCTTATGCTTATCACTATGCTTCTCTTTGCTTTTTTCACCATGCTTATCTTTATGTTTCTCTTTGCTTTTTTCACTGTGTTTTTCTTTGTGATCACTATGTTTTTCTTTTACCTTTTCTTTTGCTTCACTCTCATTTGATTTAGAGCTACTCTTATCCTTATGGGATTTGTCCTTGTGCTTATCTTTATGTTTATCTTTTGATTCTTTGTGTTTGGACTCCTTTGAACCATTCTTAATTTTTTCATTTTCTTTAAAATTATCAGATTTTGGCTTTTCACTCGAACTACTGCTATGCTCTTTTTTAACAGAGTCAGATTTCACCTTGTCTTCTTTTTTTGCCGAGCTATGGTTAGACGATTCAGAATGCTTGCTACTGCCATCTTTGGTTTTAGAATGTTCTTTATGAGAATGCTCTTTATGTTTTTTCTCTTTGTGATGTTCTTTTGAGTCGTGCTTGGAACTGTCTTTGGAAGATTCTTTGGATTTTGATGATGAATGATCACTTTCTTTCTTTTTGACGTGATCGGAACTATGTTTGTGATGATCGGAGTTTTTGCTGGAGTCGTGATGCTGTTTTTTTACAACCTCTTGCCCTTCTACCTTTGGTTTGTGATTGGGAACACTGCTATAGCCATTAGGAGTAGGGTTCATTGTTTTTAGTGTATCACCTAGAATAAGAAATATAAAAAAAAGAATTTAAAACAAAGTGAACTTAACAAAAATATAGTCACAGAAATTTATTATTTTTGTTGATCATAACTACCGTGCTATGAGGCAGATACGTAAATAAATTGTAAATTTATGACAAAAATTTCTTATCCTAGTGCAATTTTACCAATTAATTAATAAGAAGGAAGAAAACCTCTGACCATATTTAAAACAAAAATGAAGTCTATTCTCAGTATACAAGACCACCTAAATAAAATATGTAGGATAACTTGACTTAAGGAAAGTTACTTAAGTATTACTAACCTACTTGCACGGAATACATCCGATAATTAATTTAACCTAACAGCATTAGCAATTTTAACACTTGATTCTTTCTTAATATGGATAATGGAATTTTTATTAGCATAATATAAAAATAGAATTTTTATTAGCACTATAATCTTAACAGATAAAAATCAATTCCTTAATTTACATTAATCTCTGTTAAAATACTAAGAAAGATACTAACATGTAAACTTAATGCAAAATCAATTCACCCTGTTTCTCTAAGCTCTAATTTAATTATAAAAATTTTTGATAACTGATTAAGTTTACTTCAAAAACACCTTTACAACACATACACTTTTTTGAAAACATCTTTTATCAGAAAAGAAAAGTATTCAGCTGTGCATGGAAATTTTATTCTTTCGACAGTAAAGACAAACAGAAGAGTAAAAATATCTGGTGCTCATATGTCTTGATATATATCTCCAGTTCAGTTACAGGCTTACAATGCAACATCAGTTGAATGATTCCATCTTTATGACTAAATGCTATAAAACCAGTGTTCAACAACTTTGAACTTTAAAAAAAAAAATGGATTTATGAACCAGAAATTTTGTAAAAGGGTACTTAAAAAATGAAGAAAAAAAAAGGGGGGTTTCAAAAGTTTTCTTTTTTAGCAAGAAAAATATCCGTATATAGCATAGCTGCCAATCTCTCAGAGGATGATTTTTTTTTTATTAAATGGAAAATTGAATCACAATGACAGGGCTCCAAACTTATCTCAACCAAAGTAAAGGGAAAATGTGGACCAGTTGTAGTCAAACTTATTTTGGGAGATCATTCATAATTAGGTACCACAATAAAATAGTTAAGAGTTCTTTATATAAACATTAAAAAATCAGTTAAACAGAATTCATTTAAATGCAGGATCTTACTAACAGAAGAAAAATTTTTAATAATAAGTTTCTTAACTTAGTATAATTTATTTTTAAGGCAATGATTTTTTAAACTTCTCTTTTAATTGATATTTTATTAAAACAAATCTAAAAATTTGCCAAAATTTAAAAGATTTAATAGATAAAAATTAAATAAACCTGATCCCTAGGAAAGTTCTCAAAATTAGTTTAATATTGCAGGTATTAAGACGTATTTAGTACAGAAATTGTATAATAATAATCAAAAAATAGGGGAGAAAAATTTATTAGAGGAACTTTAATTAATTATAAGATAACAGGTAAAATGAATATGGTACTAATTTATAAATACAACTCAGTGTACTAATGTGAATATCAATGGTTTTTAAAACAATGCGAAGAGAGAAATCCATCAAAAAGATGTAAAACACCAAAACATTAAGAGGGTGACTAAAATGGACTTTGAAGGGACAAAAAAACAATTTAGTAACCTTGCAATTAACACAAATATCTGTTTTATTAGGCTCAGAGTTAAAAATTAACGATGCATAATTATCATGCACTTTTATAAATATTAATTCATTTACACATAGTGAGTGAGGATTAAAATCATTTTAAAAATTAAATTTAGAAAACCAAAGAAAAAAAAGGAAACCCAAAGTTGGCAGCAATGTATATTATCTACTGATATTCAAATATCACTAGATAATAAAAGTAATTGATGAAATCTAATAAAAGTAATGTATGAACATTGGACTTGCAACTAATCCAGATTTGGAGAAACTTAATAATGCCAAAAACTATACTTTTGTATTAAAGTTATTCAAATTTTCAAGAAAAGAAATACAGAGGCACATAAAAATTAAGTTATATTAAACCTAAGTTAAATTTCAAATTTGACTTTAAATTATTGTAGATTTAGTAAGAATCCAGATTTTTTTTCTTTTTTTAAATTGGGCAATAAATAATAAATCATCTACTTGGTTCTCAGTTGAGGAGTTAAAAAAATATGTTATATCTAATTTAAGACTAGCACAAGTTTTATTTAATTCTGCAACTGATTCACTTATTACTTATAATTTGATTTTTTCATCTTCACCTCCATCTTTCTTTTCATCAGTTAACTTCAAATTTTCTAAGTACAGTAGGGAACCGATTATCCGGAACGATCGGGATCATCGTTATTCCGAATAACTGATTTTTCTGGTTTTCTGAATCACTACAAAAAGCCGTTTTCTTATTGTTAAACCCAACTAAAAAAAATATATTTGGAAAAAATATTAAAAAGAAGAAAAAACAATGAAATAATACGCTAATGATTATTTCCAGAATGATGGTAAGGTAAACATCTTTCAAAAAGAAAGAAAAATCCTAAAATCTTATGAGGAAAAAATTTTTTTTTAAAAAAATGGCAGGAAAATGTATGGAATTTCGCTCCGGTTTTCTGATTCCCGGATAACGGGTTCTGTACTGTACTAGTTCCTTTAGCTTAGCTTTTACACTAGTTCCTTTAGTACTGTACTAGTTCCTTAGTAATCATCAAATCATCAGATACTAACAAAATTGTTTTCTTTTAAAATAGGGGCTTAAAGGTTTAATTATAATTTTTTTTTAATTTCGGAAAAGACATAAAAGGCCTTTAATTCTTTCCTTCAGTAAAGCTTTTTCTGTCATGGTAGTTTTAAAAGATATCAAAACATTGCCAAAGTAGAAAAATTCCATGAATTCTCAATCAATTGTACCACTGTCATGACAAGGCTAAAATTGCCTTTACTACTTAACCAACATCAGTAAGCTTAAATTCATTAGTTGTATTTCTGACAGAATAATTTCTGACCAACAGTAGTCAATAGAACAACCTTCTTGTTTTCTAATTGCCTCAAATTTCAAAAATTTTAAAACTTCTTAATGGTAGCAAATGTCAGCAATCAAAGGTTCCCAATAATCTCATTTTTACTGATTTCATAAACTTATACATAAATTTAAAAAAATATGATAAATTGGAAATTATTACAAAAGGAATTATTATAGAAAAACAAAAGTTTTTCGTCCTTATTTGTTTCACAGCTCAGAGTGTACAACCGAAAATAAGAAAAGACATGTAACATTCCTGCAGTGCTTCTGGGTAACCTCAAACAAGGTAAGCATGCGTTCACAAAATTCAGCTGTTGCATTGTTAAATTTCATAATACCTTTCCACCAGGTAATTTGATCTATATTCTTGTTGACATAGCGCCTGAAAAAACTTTTAGGATAAGACTTACTTTCAGTTCAAAAAAGATATAAGGTAAGAATTCAGGATTTTTATTGGATTTAGGATTTTATTATTTTTTAACTATTTCTATCAGATTTCTGACCCTTTCTTTTCTCTCTGCTTGAAGTTTTTCTCCTTTATACTAAGAACAGGGCTCGTGATTTTTTTGATTTTTATTCAAATACACTGTAAGAACTTTAATTTATGATTTTAAAAAAATATAAAAGTTTTATCAAATTAACTTAATATTAAAACTATATTGTAACAAATATTTTAGAAGCTCTAACTAAAATAATTTTTCATTATAATACATGACTTTGCATAGCAACCATTTTGAAACAAATGCATGATTAAAATTTAAAGACTAGATGAAATAGAGAATTTAAAGAGGTCTGTCTGGGTTTTTCTGAGAGGTACCTATTTTGTGAAAATTAAAAATTATATTAAAAAATCAACACTAATATAGTAAAAATATGGATTTATCGTTTCTTACGACACAAAAATAAAATTTTAAGAAAAAGTATTTTGTGTGATTATTCTATCAGTTTTCCTAAAGTTGAATTTGTAAAGGTACCGTTAAACGGTAGTAAATTTGGCTTCGACAGACCACTGTACTTTAAATATTAAAACAAAGTTTCAGTTAGCATTAGCAAATCATAACTTTAAGTTAAAATTGTGATTTCTTTTTTTTTTTTTCTCTTGATTTTTAAAATGACAAAATAAATGTAGCAGACTGTGTTTATAAATGTAGTCATTCATCAAAAAATAAATATTTTATCTATAAATTTTTATATTAAAATATTCCTTTTTAATTCTATATCAAAATAGATAAGTCAAGCTAAAAAAAAAGGGGTAATTCACGATCACTCTGTTTCTGGGGTAAATAATGATCACCTAAGTTATATTTTAAAAAAAAATTTTTTTTTTATATTTGAGACATGGACAAAGAATGCTTGTACACTTTACTAAAGTATAAGTACATTTACTTAATAATAGCTTTTTGTTTTATCTAACAAAATAAGTATCTTTTAAACTGCTTTCTGTATTTACAATTTCAAAGATGGGTTTCAAAATGTGCACATTTCTGCAAAGATCCCCTTCCTTCTCTTAATAATAAATATTTTGAGTTACTTTATATTTCTTTGATATAAAAATAGTGTAAGCTTTTGTTTAATTGTTTCACATCTACTGTAAACATTATAATTGATTATAGAAAACTGTATCAAATGTTGCCCCCTACAGATGGGGTAATTATTGATCNGTCCATGTGGTAGTTTCAATTCTTTTCTTAAATAACAGTTCATATTTATTAAGTGGAACAACTATAAAATATATTTTAACTGTCATCACAAAATTTGTTTTTAAAGGTATACAAGACTGTATTCTGATTTGCACCATTTCTGGTTTGTCATACTTATCTATCTTCTATCTTAATTTTATGTGTGTACATTGTTAGAATAATTTTTAAGTTTATAAATTAGCTTAGTATAATATGGTGAGAAATTATTAGCCTAAAAAGGATACTAAGCTTCTAGAAAGCAAAATTAGTGAATTTCTTTTAATGATTGAAAATGAAAATTTCAACGTGAGAGCTGCTGCCAGAGCTGTTGAGTTGACATACCTTCTTACTTTACTTTACACTTTCACTTAATGAAGTTAAAAAATCCAGCAAAAGTAACCCATGTGGGAACTCTCTTATATTTCAGAAGAACATGAGAATGAGTTGGCTGATTGCCTAAAATGTATGGCACGATGCAAAGATTTTTGAAAATTTAAAGTGTTAATCGTTCTTCTTGCTTTTAAATAAATCATTTTATTAGCTGCTTAAACATATCTTTTTGGTTTATTTGTTTGATCTTGATGTCTTATTTGTTAATTACCATTATATAATTATTTTTAAACAGCCCCTTTACAATAAAAACTGGTGATCAGTAATTACCCCAGAAGTGATCAGGAATTACCCCAGAAATGATCAAGACCAGGGGTAATTCCCGATCACTAAAAATTTAAAATCTTTTAAATTCTAATCAGATTTTCAAACAAAAGAAGGTGGCATAGGACTCATCTCATATAGCCTCAAACTTCCTGTAAATATTAAAATTCTATCTTGAATAGTTTTTTCCCAAAATAGATGTTTGCATTTTTTGATCAGGAATTACCCCAGGTCACCCTACTGATTAGAATTTTTTTTCACAAAATTTCTTTATAAAAAATCAGATAATGTGAAAGATACTGTAAACATATTATGAGAAAAAAATACCAGTTAATAACCCTGCTGCATCAAATAGACTTTGAAAGAGTTTGAAAGGGAAGAATGACATTATACTAGGAAAAAAACACCTGAATTCATCAATCCTTTTTTTTTCCTTTTCTGTTTTTGGCATATTAGGGTAATTTCTTTTTAATATAACCTCAAGCTTCAGAAATATACATTTTCCACCAATAAAATATGATGTAAATTTTAATTCACGCTTTTTCATTCAAAAGGTAGAATTTTAATTAACATTATTTGTATTATTTTTTGAAAAAAATTCATATTTATTAATTACTTTCTACAGCTATGCAAGTCTATATTAAGACAGCATTAAATGTTTACTTTAATCTGTACTTTCAATCTCAAGAATCAAAAGATTTTTAAAAATGTAATTTCAAATGTGTTGGAATTTAACACACACTAAGAAAGTAATTTCGCGAACTAAAATTAATTAATGCAGCAATTTATTTAAATAAACTTTTAATACTAAGAAAAGAAAATAATAAAAGAATCAAAAACTTAAAACACTATTTTTTAACTTTTAAAATCAATATATATAGATAAAAATTTGTTGATTTAAATCAACGAACCCTGCTTAAGATACATTCGATATGCAATCATGTGCAAAGGGATTAATATTAATTGAAAAAAAAAACTTATAAAAATAATAAAAAAATTATTTAAACTACATTCTTTTGGAAAACTTTATACACTCCAGTAATATAAATTTTAAAAAATTTGAACAATAATCTTTTGTTCATCTAAAGACAATGCAAAATTAAGAATTATTATTTTTTCTTTTTTTTTACATTCAGTGTTATTACTGTAGCTGAGATCTCTTTTTTAAATTTAAACCAAATAAATAATATTTAAATTAAAACCAAATAGTAAATTTTTTTTTTCTTTGATTGTTTTTGAAAATAACCTATATACACGAGAATTTTTAAAATCACAAACTTATTAATCTTTAAAGTGCTGAAAGCTCAGATATAATTAAAAATTCCATTTACAAAACAGGAAAAAAATCCAGATTGATTGTGCTGAAATTTAGATACGTATTTTAGAGTAGTGGTGTACAACCGAAACATCTTTATACGAAATGTGTAGCCTCTACCTTCCAAACAAAATATAATTTCGACAATAATAAATAACAAAATTAAGAGTATAAGATATAGCATACTGTTTGTAAATCTTCTAGCAAAATATTTAAAAATAAACATAATATAAATGTAACTTTAAAATAATGAGAGATTAATAAAAGATAAAAATTTTGAGCAATTTTGAATTTTTAAAAAAAATTTTTTTTTAAACTATAACATGTTGAAAAAAAAAAGGAATAAAATGCTATGTATAATAAATAAAAAAATTAAGAGTATAAGAAATAGCATACTGTTTGTAAATCTTCTAGCAAAATATTTAAAAATAAACATAATATAAATGTAACTTTAAAATAATGAGAGATTAATGAAAGATAAAAATTTTGAGCAATTTTGAATTTTTTTAAAAAAAAAATTTTTAAACTACAACATGTTGAAAAAAAAAAAGGAATAAAATGCTATGTATAATAAAGCTATTATAATTTATAAATATCTAAAAATAAGTTTTCCACAAAAAAAATTAGTAAGTTAGATTTCATCAAAGACAGTGCCTATCATCATCCTTTTATTTTAATTTATTTTTGCATATTATGCAATTATTTTCTTTACTATGTCCTTTACTACTTATGACAAATGAATAGGTTCATGTTAAAAAATAATTTACTATTAAATATTAAAATTAAACTTATTCTAGCCTCAAAAAGTTCATTTCTTTCAACTTTAAAAAAAAAATTAAACACTTCAACTTAGAACCGTTTTAGCTATACCTATAACAGCACAATTTTTTTTACAGAATATCAATAGATAATACAGGGTTTTGAGAAAAATATAAGTAAACAGTTTACAACAGAGCATTGTATACAGTTAACAACAAAATGCAGAAATCTGAAGAGCCGAAAATTCATTTCAATCTAAATTTATTTTTAAAATGTAACTACATATTCAAATTTTTGAATAAATTATCAAAATTATATACCTTATGCACAATTTTTCAGGAAAAATTTAGAATTTGTTAATACCTTATAAATATGTAATAAAAACGTTCCATTGTTGATAAATTTTCTGATAACGCATTATTTCCCATTAACAATACAATAATAAAACTATTTTTAAGATGTTTATCAAGTTTGCATTAAAATTATAAAAGTAAAAACACTTCTAGCAATAAAATCAATGCTATCACACTATTCAAATGCATTATTTTATCTTATTCATATTACGGGAAAAAAATTAGATGAAGTACTAAAAGTTAATTGACACGTTTTAAGTTGTAACAATTATGTAACAGAATAAATATAGTTAAATTAGCAATCGATTTTTATACATCAACGAAAGCTTTATCAATTAAATTGTAAGCAGATTTTTACTGAATATATCTTTGGGAGAAAAATTAATAAGAAATAGCCGACTTACCGCATGGACGAGCTGAAATATCGTTGGGCACAGACGAAACCGGTGTCGTTGGACTCTGAAAACAATTGATTAAATATAAATTTACCACATAAAATTTTACTTCAAATATAAAAATTTTTGAATTTAAAGCAAAAGAAAACAATCAGTTAAATATTTTCTAAAAATCGATAACTATAATATGAAAAACGTGCAATGTTAATGATCGCTCTTAACACTTATCCCTTTATGAAGCAGTACGTGGGACTTAGAAAATTTTCGACGCCATTTGCCGCATACTTTACAATGAGACAGTAACAAAAATCAGCGTATATCCCGACTGTTTCACAATTTTTACCAATTACTAACAAATATTAATCAAGTTTTTACCTGGCTAGATGAATAGAAATCGCTTCCAACTTCATTCATTTTTTATAAATCTTAACTAATAAATGAATTCAACAGTGAACAATGCAATTTATGTTAGCGTGAGACTAAGTCCAAAAGAAACATTAATGCTCATGCGCGTGACGTCAAAACCCCGGACGTAGACTGGATTGAGCAAGTATTTCTTTCCCCTGGCTCAGCTGGAAAACAATATGAATAAAAAATAACAATTTTTATACTTAAGTTGGGACGTAAGTAAAAAGAAAGGGTTTTTTGGAAAATTTGATCGCTCCAAATTTATTATAGTTTAATATAATAAATTATTTCCTTTTCTCTTTTTTTTAATAAGTATTTCGTATTAATAAAAAAATTGATCAAATTTTTTCAAACTTTCGTTATTTTTTTTTTTACGGAAAAAGTGGAAAAAATAAGTGTAAAATATAAACTGAAGCTTACAATAAATAATCACTGAAACTATAATTGATATCTATTTCAGGCAGAATTTTTTAATAATTATGGAAGTGAATATTTCTAAAAATACATTAGTTCACATATAGAAACCCAATTCTATTGTATTCAATGCTATTATTACACACAATTCTATTAAAAATATTTTTGATTCGTTACAAAGGAAATAAGTAGAAACTAAAAAAAAAAAAATTATATGATTAATTAATTCTTTAGATATCTGTTTCTAAATACGTTCTTAATTATATTGCTCATAGTAACTTACGTTAATCTTTATTGAATTGTATATTTAAACTGGCCTCTTGAACGGTGGAAGATGCAAATTGCAATTTATTGACCACAATTTCCGTAAATAGATCAATATATTGGATATGTCTTTCTTATTCGATTAATGAAAATGATAATAATAATAATAAATATAATTTTTTACGTGATCTTTGAACTCACAAGAATTTAAACTTTTTTGCCTTTTAGAAAACAAAGACGACACATTTTTCGCGTCTCTTTCTTAACAGCGTCGGGCAAAGGGGAGCTATAATCCTAGGCATCCAGCCAAAGGAAATATCCAATTCATGACTAAACACACCATAACTTCATATCTATTACTAATATTATTTTAATTATTGGTTTAATTTTTTCCCGTAAATATTTGATTAAAGTGAAATATTTTATAATAAATAAAATAATAAAATATGATTTTCAAATAAATTTAATAACCGAGATTTACATCGTTATTTAATTATATTTCGCCTGGTTGGTAGAGCGTTAGGGCCATGTGTAAACGGCCGTGATTTCGATCCCAGTCGGCCGAGGACAATGTTGTAAATGGTAACTGGTGCTCGCTAAATCTCTCGGGGTCACAAAATCCTCCAAATTCCCATAACAAATCAATACCTTTGGGGGCAATGAATTGGAAATAGATCGTTCTCTGGTTCAAGTTAAAATTACTATCTGTGGATGACTGAATGGATATAAAATTACTATCTGTGGATTACTATCTGTGGATGACTGAAAGGATATGGGTCCGTCCTTTAAAACAGGATGTGACGTGAGTGTTTGGCTAAAGAAGTAATCTTGGCCATAGATTAGTCTGCCATAAATTCGCTTTGTTTCACCCAGCAGGCTTCGGCAAGCGGCATTAGAAACGACAACATTATTTTTTTTTTCCAATTAGGAAAGGAAAAAAAAAATTGAACCGCGATGGTTCAGGGGATAGAGCGTTCGCCTTCTAATAAGGCGAACCTGGTTCGAATCCCAGTCGATACGAATTCCGCATCCGGCTTGCACCGATCACAGTGCTGACGTGAAATATCCTCAGTGGTTGACGGATCATGAGTTAGAGTCCCCTTACCGTCAGGCTAACCGTGGGAGGTTCTCGTCAGTCTTCCTCTCCATGTAATGCAAATGCGGGTTAGGTCCATCAAAAACGTCCTCCACGAAGGCAAAATTTCTCCCAATCCTCGATCCAAGAGTTCCCTTGTCTTCTGGATTGGGTTCAAAATTTCAAGGCTGCAGAGTTGAACATTAGTAGTCGTAAGCCCATAAAATTGGGTCAGCTGTTCAACGACGGTTATTAAAATAAAATAAAGTTAGTAAAATTAAAAATAGCATAAAGGACTTTAGCATACATTTACATAAAAATTAATTTGAAACATTAATTATTTTTATTTATTTATTTTTTTAAAGAAATATCATTTCAAAGCTCCCCACTCCAGTGTTTATTAGAGGAATCTAATTGAGTAGTTCGCTCTATCGACCCAAACATCCATACAACCCTGCACACCACTGTTTTTTTTTTTTTTTTTATCCGAAGACTATTTCGATAGTAATTAACTTAAAAAAAAAAAATTTTTTTTAACTACTTCAGGGCTGGCGGACAGCGAAAGAAAGCGCTTCCCCATGTCCAAATGTTCCGAATTTATTCGTACTAAAGAGTATATATACGTACTACTACGCGATGTAATACGAGAGCACCGTATTGAGATCACGGAAATGTAATCTGGTGCCGCTAAAATTATAAAGGCACGTTCCATATATGATACTGTGGGCCCATGGGGCTCCGCGAACTTATATTTTTGGGAGGAGGAAAATTTTCATTTTGCCAACGAATTCCTATTTCGATCGAATCATAAATTAGTGCCAACAATTGTTTTTACATATTATAATAAATGGACATCAAAACCGTCTCTAAAAAAATCTTCTTGGTGATGAAGCTATAAGTTATAAATAACACAGTAGTCAATTTTTCCCGGAAGATTTTACATTTATATTTTAAGTGTTAGCAAAATTTATTACTTAGATATTTTATTCAGTGCTTAATAAATTTGATTTAAAATGCTTATTTTAATGTAAATGTTTTAAATGTTCGATTTTAAATGTATACCTAATCAATTTAACCATTTGTATAAACTATCTGACAACCAATAATGTGGTGCTAAAGAAATTTATGGAAGCAGTTTAGAAATTAAGTATGATTGGTGTAGGATAAAATCTACAAATGAGTATATTAATCTAGAGATCTTCAACCTTTTGCAATTCAACAACATTAATTCGGGAAATCGCGAGAGCCACGCATGTATTAAATAAAGGTAAAGAAATTCAATAGCAGGAGGAGAATATGTAGTAATTTTTTTTAGTACTAGTATGAGGTATTGAATATTTTCTGCTTTTGAATTTTGCTCTCAGAACGAATTAAACTAACAGCTGTTTCAACTATAGCGTATTCACAGTTTGAAAAATTGATTGTTCCCAAATTTCCTTTATGGATGATACAAAAAGTTATTATCATAAGCTAATTTGTATATCTCTATTTCGGATGATACAGGCTTGCATGTATTCGGAAATAAGGCAATGGCAAGACAATGACAAAATTGTGAAATGGCTACCTTAAAATATATTTAAGCATATTTTTTTCATAGCTATTTTAAAAAGTCAAATAAACGTGTTATAATTCCATTTGTGTTTCTTAAAAAAAAAAATTAAAAAAAGAAAAAAGAAAGCAATTAAAAAAAATGAAATTTTGTAAGTTTGCCGAATGGCTAGACAATATTTGCCGAATAGTAAAAATCTTTGGAATGCCCGAGAGACCTCCCATCCCGTCGCCCCTGCGTGAGCCGTGGATCATGAACCAGAAGGGTTTAAAGATTACGAACATTTTTAATTTCTTATATTGTTTAAAAAAATAAATTTTGAAAAAAAATGTATCAAAAATAAAATTAAAAATTATACACTATATTAACACTAGAAATATTAGGTTAGGGACTGTTTACAGGTAATGGATGTTTAGTTGGGTTGAAGCTACGAACTAGTAATATATAATACATATTCTTAAAGTCCTTGTCAAAAGTGAAATCAAAAAAGTATACATATGGTAATCGCAAATTAACATTTAAGCTAGGAAGGAACAAAAAATCTAGCATAATCTACCAAATCACTACTTTCGAAGAATGGACTAAAGACTAAAAGCAACAAAATTTGTTTGATTACTGACGAAAACAAAGGATATAAGGATTAATATAACCAAGTGTCATCAGGCAATTAAACTGGTTTTAATGTTTTTCCTCTCGTCTTTTTCTTAAATTATTTGTTACATTTTCGATAGCATAATGTTCATGTTTCATTTTCATAAGGAATGTAACATTGTATATTAAGAGCGATTATTACAAAACATCCCTTATAGAGATAAAAATGATGTAAGACTTGGATATAAATGACCGCAAGACTTTTCTGGTTTCAAATTTTATGTATAATCGGACACTCTTTCAGTGCTCAAATAGGAAAACAGATGTATTGTTAAAATGTTATGAAGGAAACTATTTTGATTTTTATTATATTTAAAAAAATTTTGGGGAGGAAGGGGGAATTAATGAACTAAACAAATAAAGTTTTACATTTCAATGGTTTTTAAGTAAAAATTCATTTTCTAAAAATTAAATTTCTGTATTACATGTCAATAATGTGCCAATTATGTATTATGTGTTAAAAAGTCATTTTGGTAAAATTTTCAGAAAACAATATATTTTAGATACATTGACTTAAAAGCTTTGTTGTCACTATCCCAAACCTTAGACGTGACGTAATAAAATATTTTATTACAATGACATAGTACATCATCAATTTAAGGCAAATACCTGTAAAGTCCTATTTATTTAAAGTTTTATTTTAAAAATTTTAATATTTTCAAAATATCGTTTTTATTTTCCTTATACGCATCACATTGTATTCATAAAAGTCCATTTGAGTTTTGAATATAAGATTGTAACAAGCAGTGGCGTACATAGACCTAGGCCTGCCCCCTGTAAGAGTTAAAAATGTGCCTTATCTTAGAGTTAACATAAATTTTAAAAATTATGATATGAAATAACAACACAATGAAAAAACATTAAGGTATTTATAATCTTTCATTTTATTTTAATTTATATTAATTTATATATTTTGATCTCAATTATTTCAATATTGATTAATCAGGAATTAATAATTGCAATGGAAAGGTACAATTTAGAAAGAGTACTAAATTGGAACATAGCATACACTTACCAACTTATCATTGACATAAAATTAATCTTGAAAATATGTGAAAATAACTCATTATCTTGCAATAATCATATTCAAAGTTTAGTTTAAAATATTTTTATTCGTCAGGTGAATTTAAAAATAATTTATGTAAAAAAAATTATTTTAAGGTACAATATATGGGGGTGCACAACCTTTTCAATGAAGTACCGCGTGCCCAAGTATTTAGGCATGTTGGCGGCAATTATGATACTTTTTATGTAAACATTATGTTTTAGACACAATTCCTTTTATCAGTCAACTTAGTAATATATTTGCATGCACTTAAATTCCCTTAAATATTTAATTTTCTTTTAAAATTATCTTACTTCTTGTAATTTTTATTTTTTATT
This sequence comes from Parasteatoda tepidariorum, assembly GCF_043381705.1. Lineage (NCBI taxonomy): Eukaryota > Metazoa > Arthropoda > Arachnida > Araneae > Theridiidae > Parasteatoda > Parasteatoda tepidariorum. The sequence continues at coordinate 62,690,943 of NC_092204.1, read as the reverse complement.
TTTTTCTTTATCAGTCAACTTAGCAGTATATTTGCATAAAATTAAATTCTTTTAAATACTAAAATTTATTGAAAACTGAAGAATACCAGACTGATTCTTTTCAATATAAAAATATTTACTTTTGATCAAAAAATAGTTACATAAAAGGAAATAAAAAAAGATATGGGGAAAAAGTGATGGTTTCATATCATGTAACACGAAAGAATATTTTAAAATAAATTAGCTGAAATGTTCTGGATTTAAAGAAAAAAAAATGAGTAAATATTTTATTGAGCAATATAAATGCAAATTAATTATTTTAATTAAAGATATTGTATTGGGTTTAAAATGATTTAAAATCAAACAAACGCATTATAGCTCAAAATTAAATTCATCATTTAATTGGAATCTTATTTTGAGCTATAATGTGTTTAATATTTGATTTATGTGTATACTATCATTGCGTTTTATGTATGAGCTGTAATGCGTTCAGCACAGTTTTATCAATAGAGCATATCTATTTAGTGAATTAGGAGAAATTTTATAAATGTTAATTCTTGAAACCGTTTTCTAAACTCTTTTTTATTCTACCAAAAATTAGAAACGAAGTTGAAAAACAGTGAGCAGTTTAAGAACTCAGGTTCAAATTTCACGTTTTGTAATAATATTGTATTAAAAATATCAAAATTTAAGGGAAAAAAAATTAAATTTAACATGGATTAAAGATGGAATCGGCACAAATAAAGCATTTCAAAGGTGATGATTAAATAGCTTGAATCGCAAGTCGGTATAACATCGGATTGAAGATAGCAGGATTTTCGAAACCCCGTGGAAAAGCGAAGCAATAACTGTGTAACAGTTACACAGTAACTGTTGAAGGAAAAAAAAAATCTCTTAGATGTTCCATGAAATCGGCGCACATTGAAATGCAGGAGTAAAGTGATTACTAAAATTAAAATTCACGCATCATAATTTTGTCGTATTAAAATTATTCGGATTTTTAAAACTGTAGAAATTCTTAGTGATTACCACCGAAAAAAACGATCAAAAAGCTACATTGATTTAGATTTGAATCGTCTAAAACTGAAGTGTGCAATTCAAAATTTTGATAATTTTTTTTCCCTAAAAAAATTAGAATAGTTTCTATTATTATTATGTTTAGATGCTGCCGCGGGCCGGGAGTCAAGCAGGTTGTGCACTCCTATTTATTGTGAATTATTTCTGGATCGTGGGCTCCCCCTCGCCCCGTAAGCAGTACGGGGGTGTTATTTACGTGATTGATAATGAGAGAAATTTTAAATCTGAAACTGTCCCTTAAAATACAGAGGGTATCCGTAATCTGGGAAATATGGTCCCAATAGTTTGGACCCCTTATGCACACAGCTCAAAATGAGTATTTACCGTTTACGTAAATGGAAATAGCTCGCAATTTGAAATGCATGCTTACGAAAATGGATATAGCTCGAAATTTTATATGCATGCTTACAAAAGTGGACTCTGCAAAAAATGCGTCTTTATCAAACCAATTTAAAAACTAAACGGAAAATTGCTTACTTGCTTTCCCTTATTTATTAAAACACGAAGCAGAATCATTATGAGACAAAACCCCGTATTTCGGAGTTAGGTTTGCTAGGTATACTGCAGATTAGTCACCCCCGGAGATCAGCTGATCGGCCTTTAGAAGAATAATAGAATTTCAAGCATTAAGTAAAATTTCAAGTAATGCAGTCAAAAATTGAGGAAAGATGTAAGTATAATAAATTCATATTGTTCATGTGAGAGTGGATTTAATTTTTATCTCTTACATGTTCGTATGGTATCGTAGTGAATTTGTTATTATAGAATGTTTAGTACAACATATGGTAGCTTAAAATTAGAAAAAGAATTTAAAAAGTGCTTATTATCTCAACGTGACACTTTTGATTGATTAATGAAAATAGCAAGCTTCAACTAATCTTTTTATGTTATTTCTTTTCTTCAAATCTTTTTATCAATTTATTATTCAAAACTCTTCTTGTCAACATATTTAGAAGAAAAAAAATTTAGTTTGGTCGTTCAGCTTCGCACATAACAAAGATGTAGGTTGGACATTTACTTCAAAGGAGCTTAATCTGACGAACTTAATGCTTAAATCTGACGAACAAAAAGCCTGATATTCAAGCTTTAACTGAAATCCTCCAAGCACAAGGTAGTCATTGTAGAGGTAAAAATAAACAATTGAGTTTTCAAATTTTCAGCTTTTTTCTTACATTTCAGTTGTTAACGTTTTCAATTTTTTCCAGAAAACATTACACTAAAAAAAAATTACTCTCGTTTTAATTATTTCACTTTAAATATAACTCTTTAAAAAAAAGTGAAAGGGATACACATTTTCTTATTTTTAATTTTCTGAAGTAACTGGATAAAATTGCTTCATTATTCAAAATCAGGTATAATTTAGTATATATTCAAATTCATTGCTGTTCACTTGAAGCAATGTATGGCTTTTTTCAATCAAAAAGGAATAGGGGGTGATAAATGTCAGCCAACTTCTACACGGTTGGGAACCACTTCTGTAAACCATCAAAAGTTTCGCTACCAGTGGTGACCAGATAGTCCAATTTAACTCATGGCTTCGAGGTTTTCTTTTAAAATCCATCATGACAAACTCAACACTTCTTGGTTACTCGTTTCCCTTACTGCTATCGACAACTTTGCTCTAAATGTAAGATATCACATATACTATTAAGAAGAAATCGTTGGGGGTAAAAATCGTCCATGGACTTAATGCTTTGTAAATGCCTTTTAATTCGCCTATTCTAGACTAAAAATAGGGTATAATATGCATTTCATGTGCATCCTGTGCTAATTATATAGAAGACAAGGACAAAATATAAATTTTTTTAAAAATGTTTTACAAATATTTTTATCATATGTTTATGTTTTTAGAAATTTTAACATATATCTTTTGACTGATATTAATAACAAAGCTCTATTTTGAACCAAAGAATTAAAAATAATTGAAATGTCCTCGAAATAACCCCCTCAAACGAAGTTATTAAAAATAATTAGAAAACGAAGAGCAATGCCTATCAAAGAAACGGACAATGTTATACATTAAATTAAATGCAGACTATATAGAATTTTTTAACCCACTTCATATCATAATTGCATTATCATCAATTATAGCGCTATCTGTGATAACTATATAGAGGAGAAGTACAAAATAAAAAAATTTCAAAGCAATTTTATAAATATTTTTTAGCATATGTATATGTTTCTAGAAATTTTAATATCCATTTTTTGCTTTGATATTAATATCAAAGTTCTCCATTGAACCAAAAAATTTTAAAAAAACAAAACATTAAATGTGTCCACCAAATGCCCCCCTCAAAAGCAGCTAATAATTAGAGAACGAACGAGGGGGCGGGATAGCCTGGTTGTTAGGGCGCTGAACTCACGTTCGTGAGAACTGGAGTTTGAATCCAATTAGCCGAAGACTTCCTGTGTGACAAATGGTGACTGGTACACGTTAGATCTGATGGGTCAAAAACTCCTCCAAATTCCCATGAAAAAATAATTAATTATACCTCTGGGGATACTGGATTGGGAAAGGGGGCGATACTGGATACTGGATTGGAGATTGATCATTCTCTGGTTCAGGTCAAAATTATGATCTATGGATGAATGAATGGATGTATGGATCAGCCTACCCTATAAATGACTGTGACGTATGGGTGTATTAGAAGTCTAATTATTGGACATAGATGGCGCCACTGGAAGACAAGAACAATCACGCCCCTCTGCCTTAACAGACATATGAGAGAGAGAGAGTAGATTTGATATTAATGTACGCCTTTGTCCCACAAAATGTTTTCTATGAGCAGCAAACATTTAACAATAAATGTCCTCATTACGCGCACCTTCTGCCACTAAAAATCAATAACTATCGTACGTCGTTGTATTGGACGCATCCATCTCAGCACTTCTTTACATTCACTTTAAATGTTCTCTTGCAAACTGGTTAATTAATTTAACGCCCTCTGCCGTGCGCTATTTTTAACATTAATTTCTCTTTTTGCGTATTTCGCCATATCTCTGAACCTATTTAAGTGAACCAAACAAATTTTATAAAACNAACCCTCTTCACTATTTTTAAGAAAATTCAATATTAATCTTTCTATATAAAATAAATTTTAATTAGCAATATATTTCATAGAAAAAAAAGATACCTCTGTATTATGTCACTAAAATAAACATAAATCAAGTAATTCAACTAAATGAAATTTCATTACTAAACTGCTTCACACAATTTCGGCAGATCAAACAAAGGATTTCTAAGGAAGCAGAGAAAAACTTTGATAAATGAATTTTTATAACGATTTTCTTAAAATACATACATTTTACAAACTATTTACTTTAAAATCTAACGCGTGGTATTCACAGATATTTAATAAAATTCATTAATCTTTTTAAAAATTTCATGTAATTTTTTTATATACTGCTATGAAACGTACACTAATATTATAAATCTTTAATTAATAAGAATTACCTGTAATTAAAACTTTCATGATGATAAAATATGAAATCCCGCGCAGCCAAATACAGAAAATGGCTTCCTCTAACAATAGCTTTTGTTTAAACAACGCCAATTGCTTTGGCGAAAAAGTCTGTAGGGTCAATCAATATAGGGTTATAAGAAGATTGATGGATAAAAGCTAGCGTCAAGCTCACTCCGCCCAGTTACCAATTCCTAAATTGACCAAATATCCAGAATTAGTGTCTCCTGGGACATTCTCGCTGTGCGCATATATAATCGTATATGAATGCGTGCAAACAGTTCGTCACTTTAAATGAAAAATTAACTTTTGCATATTCAAAGAGGCGAACGAGAACCTGATTCTTGAAATACATTTTCCCGCGAAAAATACGCCACTCGATGAATTTGCATATGCGATGCAAGGTAAATATATTTTCCAATCAGGTTCTGAATCACGTGTCCGAAAACATATACCCGAATTTTTCGCAAGAATTGAAAATAGTTCCTGATTTTCCTGCATTCACTAATCAAGTTTTCCCTTTCTTGTGGTGACTATCAGAGTTACGTATATTGTATATGCAGTGCAAACGGCTCTTAAAAATAAATTTTACCGATAACGTGAAGATGAAATTTCAAACAATCAATTTAGGTAGATGGACTGTTATCTTATTTATTTGGCGTAATATGGCATCACATCACTTCAGTTTGTCAAAATGGCGAGCGTACAAAGAGATCACTGGTGTTTTGTAGTATTACAATGTCTTTTACTTAATTTATTACTCTGTCGAAATGGTACATACGCAGATAAAAATAAGTATTGTACGTTTTAATATTTGATTTTAATTAAATAAGGTTTTTCTTCTTATTTGAATCCATAAAAATAATTGTTTATTTTAAATAGTGTTCGGTTTGTATGATTAGTTTCGTTTTCGACGTTTGGGTTATAATTTCAAATATAACAATTTTTGTGTTAATCAATTAACTTCAGCATTTCAATATTTTACATTATTAAATTTTTATAAAATTTTATTTTGTCATGTCGTAATTTGTTTGTGACATTTTTAAAATGCAATGATAAAAGTAAATATGGATAAAACTTAAAAAGTGCAAATTATAAGATGGTGGGCGTTACTGTAAAGTCGTATTGTTGTCCGCATTGTTGTATAGTAAATTTTAGGAGGCGTACTTGTTGTCTCAAAATCTCTTTTTAAATACATAATTGTGAGAAAATACAAATAAATGTAAACCCAAATTTTGTTACAACTCAAAGCATTAAAATTTATATTGAGGTTTAGGGACTAATTACCACAGAGTAGTTAAAGAACTTCGAAGTAAAAACTTGAAATCACTGTGTAAAAATTTTATTCGTAGAAAAAAACATTTTTAACATTTTCGTAAAAAATCATAAGTAATAATAATCATAAGTTTTCCTAATAAATAATTGAGATAAATATATAAAATCTCAATTTGTATTATCTGATCTCAGAAGTGTGTTTAATAAAGTGGGTGTTTTTATAAACAACTATCCACATTTTTTTAAAAATAGTTTCTAGGGAATTTAAAACAGGAATCAATTGGGTATTGTGGGAATTTTTGAAATTCCAGATTTTTTAAAAAATAATTTTTAGGGAATCTAAAACAGGAATCAATTGGGAAGTTTTGAAATTCTTCATAGTCGAAAATAGTTTTTTTTCTTCTTTCAAATTATGTACTATTGAAATAACTATTTTCAATAACACTTCTGCCATATGTTAAAATTTTTTTTTCTTCAAAGAATTAGATGACATTAGATGTAGTGAATTAGATGACATTGGTTGTTCTGGTAGAAAACTATAAAATGAAAAATTTGTATTTTCATATTTATTAATCTATGTGTAAAATGGAGTCTAAGAGCATGCATCAAATTGCTTCAACTTTTAATTTAAACAAGTTTGTTACGCTTATAGTTTTAGTATGACATAATGTTTTTTTTTATTTGATTATAATTTTATTTACTCTTTAAAGTTCTGTAAAAAAACATAAATATTGCAATATTGATTGAATACTTAGATTAATTTGAGACCATTTTTCTCTGCATCGAATTAGATTAATTGCCTAAGTTGCTCCAATCGGATTCACAATTTCCTGATTTAAATTTTTTATAAGAGTTCTTATTGCAGTGAAAAAATTGTATACATTTTTTTTATAATATTTACAAAAATTTTTTACAATATAATTCATTTAACTTGACAATAAATCTATGACACACAGAAAAAGTTTTAGAATGGGCTAATCACTGATGTTTATCTTTTTTCATTTCTTAACAATTGACTGCATTTTTAGCAATTCTGAGCATATTTCAGTGGCTCCAGTTTTAAAGCATCTACTGCTATTATTTTTTTGTTTGTTGAATATTGCTTTAAAACCTTTTTATGTATTATTTATAGATCATATATCTACTTTATGCACAAAAGAGCGTAATCTACAAATGTATAAGAAAATAGATGGCACAGTACTAACATCTGAAGGTGAAGATAATTTGCAATGCGTTTTAACCTTTCAAACAGATACCATACTTCAGCGATTTATGCTAAGATTTGAGAGATTAGCTTTGGACTGTAATGATCATCTCTTTATTTATGATGGAGCACATGCTTTTGGAAATCATAAGGTAAATTTGCTACAATTTTTAATATGTAATACTTAAAACAAATAATAAAATGTCTAATGTAGACTATGATTCATTTAATTAGATATCGTTCTTAATTGTGCTTATAGTTTCTTACCCATTCAACTCTTATGCTTTTTAGTTTATAATTAGAATTTTCTGCCATCTAAAACAATTTTAACATTAAAGAGCATCCTAATAAAAGTAGTTTATATGAAAACAATAAAATATTTTAGGTTTTGCTCTGAATTATTTCTTAATCTGCAGATTGTAACTTCATAAATTTGTAGAATAAGTTTAAGTTGGAGACAGGTTGTAAACCACATAGTGAAATTTGAGGATGATGTTAAACTTTTATCATCAATTTTCTGAAATACACATTTTTAAACTATAACTGTCTAAGAATTATTTACAGTCAACCCACTCATATATATACAGTATGCATTAAAGTAAGTACAGTTAAAATTTTTCTAAATTAAAAAGGGTCACTAGTTAGTAGTAAAAGGTTAAATTTATAGTTAGCTAAGAGTGAAAAATAATTAGAGCCTTGTGGTATTCCATCAGTTTGAACAAAAATGTGTTTTTCACTGTAAAGATAATACATTAAATAGACAAAAATCAATTAGAATTTCCCAATAATCAAAATCGCATTAAGGAAATTTTTAAAATCACAGTAATAACTCAAAAGAACATCTTTTAGCTTAGAGAGGGGAATGCTATTAAAAGAGCGTTTTAAATAAAAAGTCGCAATAGAATTTTATTTTGTTTAATAAATTCTAAAATAGGTTAAATATTAATAATGATCCAAGAAAAACCTTTACTATTTTCAATAATTTTATTTAAGTAATTAGAGAAAATGGTGCCAGGTTTAGTTAGGTAAGACTTAGACCCTCAAGTGATTTAGAAATTTTATAAAATTTTGAACTGATTATTAGGTATAGAAATTGTATCTATTACTAGTTTTAATTTTTAATCTATTATATAAGGCTAAAATTTTTTTAATGACAATATTATTAGTTAAATTACTAGGCTTAAAATTTGTTCTGTAATTTAACTCCTTATTTAAAAGCTCGACATAGAATTTTTTACAAAAGATTGTATAATTATTGTTAACTTTGGTTACGGGGGTAATTACATAATATTTTTGTAGTTGCTTAATTGGACTTTTGAAAAATTTGTTAAATTGTTACTGGTATTTAAATTTTCCTTATTAAAAATAAAGTTTTTAAAGTAATAAACAAACCATTTTCTTTCTGTTAGTACACCTAAAAGTAAAGATAATCTATTCGATATCTTTAAACAAAATTTATTGACATCATTGAGAAAGTATTTTAAATGTATTATTATTTTTTTTAATTCACTACTCGCTTTATATATTATATATTGATTTTAATGCTCCGTTTTTGTTTGATTGTTTTATTTTATTTTGCATTTCTTGTTTTATTTTACATTTTTTGCTTAAAAAGTTCTATTTTCGTTTCAATTTTATTGGTGCTCCTCACACTATATTGATATATATTTTGCTTTGGCTATATTAATGCAATTTTTTCAGATATAATAGTGTGAGCTGATGACAATANTAACAGGGGCAACATCTGCACAGAATGCAGAAAAGATCAAATAAGGAGACACAAAAGAGAAAAAAATATCAATCCAAAACTGATTGAATGCATTTTAAAGTAGATTGAAATGAATTCAAAATATTTGTGTGAGGCTTTAATTTTGAGAGCTTTTTGATTATACTACTTCATGTTGCTGTCAGAGTTCACAAAAGACGATGATATCAATGATTTACTTTTAAAGTTGAAAGTTAAATTAGAAAAAAAGTTTTTTTTTGATTTTTTTTTATAAAAATCAAGCATCTAAAAAAAACCTCTTATCTTTTAAAACAAACTAATTTCTATGATATGAAATTGTATGTTAAATTTGTTTTTACACATTATATCTGTTGGGATCATTTTTGTAGATCCTAAATTTTATTCATAGATCTGTCTTTTCATGACGTCAATAGAAGTGGCATTTCCGTACCAAGAAAATGACGCTGCCTAAAAATAAAATCGTTTACGGAAAATCGTGTACCTTCCATAACAAGTTTGAAGTCAATAGAGGGTAACCTCTTAGAACGACCAACCTCCATTAACAACCATTTTATTGTGGAAAGGAGAATGGTCACTTCCTAGAGGTTTCACTGTATGTATGTAAATTATAATGTATGCTGCTCATTTGACATAAATTAATCATTTCTTTCATCATTACATTATTTTTAAATATTTTTTAATTAAAATATATTACCTTATATTCTTCAGGCTTCCTTAAGGTAAAAGTTAAAATTTGTATTTATTCAATTGAAAAAAAAAATCAAGGCAAGATCATTTTATTAATTAAATTGATACAACTGCTGTAAGTTGAATACTGTAGAATTTTCATTATCCGTCACCCATGGGACTGGAAAATCAAAACAGTCAGATAATCTGTGGACATTTTTTATTTCGATTTTGTGAGGAAATGAACAACTAGTATAGCAATAATTGTGTTGATCTAAATTTAAATAGATGTGATTTGGGGTTTAATGACACAAGGTTCAAAAATGAACGAATATAACATTAGTTGTAATGATGACATAACACGTGTCTTTGTTATTTGTCAAAAGAGGAATTGTATAATTGTATGATTGGGCGTCAGATAATCTGGGTTCTACTGTACCTAATTAAGGACATTAAATAATGTTAAAGTATTACATATTCATATAAACTGGGAAAGAAAGGGGAACTCATTATAATATTTTGAAGTTAAATTTTCATTTGCATATTTAGTTGTAGTAAAGTAATATTTAAGCGTGTATGGAAACATTTTTAATTGTTGATATTATTAATTGATAGTTTAAAAAGATTTCCTGATTGTACTTTATTATAGCATGATAAGATTTAATTTAGAACATAAGCTATTATTTAATCCTTTATTTAAAATAAACAAAAATAAAAAAAAACTTGGTTTATGCAAAATAAACAGGTTTTTTAGTTTATTGAAATTTTTTTTTTTTAAACTTTGGAGAAAGTTGATGTCTACGCAAATTTTTTTTTCTAAAATAATGAAAACAAATTGTTTGAGCATATTTTTCTTAAAGAATTAATTGGAATCTAAAAATTTTTTTAGTTTTTGGTATGTAGTTTTAGTTTTATTTACTGTTTTATGAATAGTGAATTTTTACCCCCCCTTCCTCAAAAAAAACTTATCTAATTCTTATAACTGCAATATATTTATCAAATTTCCATAAACAGATCTTTAACATTTTTAGATGGTAGATCTTAGTGCATTTGAAACATAACCTAATTTTCAAGATTTTGTTAACATTTCTGGTAAATTGGAAAAAGTTTTAAATTAATTGTGGAGAAATAATATTTTTGTGATAAAAATTGCAATTACCAAAAGTGATTATTGATTTATTCTTTATCAATAGGCAGATTTGTCATGCAGAAGTACTAGAGCTGATGTAGGGACCATCTTTACACAAAGTAATTATGTAACTCTTAAATATGAAACTGACAAGTGGACTCAAGCTGGGAATGGTTTTAAACTTGTCATTACCACTTTTAAAGATTCTCGTAAGCATCTTTTCATAGTGTTTCATAAAATTTTAATTTAATGTTCCTTAGTGAATAAACAAAATTGTGTGGTTGTTTTAAATAATAATAAAAATAACTAATATAATTATAAATTGATTTTATAACAATTTATAGATCAAAATTTACAAGTTTTTAAGAAATTTATTATTAATGTGTATTAATAATTATTAAATGTGGTTGATGGTTATTGAAGTAGGAGTTTTATTGATTCTAGTTCAATTTTTAAGAATTCTAACAAAACGCTTGGAACAGCAAGTTTTATGTCCAATATAATGAAAATTAATGTTATGAAAATCAATTATGAGTAGTGTAAAAGAATCCATTTTTCATTTTATGTACATACATCGATATGTATGTATATAAATATACATACAATAAATTTTTTAGTTACATACTCGTATGTAAGCTGAAAAATGAATTGTAAAATTTATATTATTGATTACAAAAGTAAGGAAAATTCTATGAAATCAGTCTTGAAAAGTCAAGGAATTTATATGTATGTAGTATCTAAAATACTAGCTTAATAAAATTAAAAGGATCTTTTGAGACTAAACTCAAACAGAATTATATCTATCTGCAGATAAGCTTATCTGGTCTCTGAGAACATTAAATTTCTCTTTCACATACTTAACTTGGCTCTTCGCGTATACATTTAGTCCCGTTGAATAGCGATGAAATCTTTATTTATAAAATGAATCCACCCCGCGCAATAAAATGTCTTAAAGAAACCGAATTACCATTAAAATCAAGACAATGTTGAGATATTAGTTCATCTCCATCTGGTCTTAAGATCTTCCAGACGCCGGTTCTAACAACTGGGTTATATAGATCACATGACATGAACATATGTTACGTTAAAGAAGTGTACACTTATCTTTTAGAAATGAAATGGTAAAGATGTGTCCCGGAGCCTCTGCTCCGTTTGTATATAATTTGTAAATAGATTCCTTATTCTTCATTCAATAAAAGTATAGAGAATTCATTATGTTATCATCCTTATAGAAAAGGATATTAAAAATAATTAAAATATGACTGCGAAAATTGGAAACCACAAAATGATGATTAATAAAAAGCCATGGCTCAAGAGTTACGAGAAAAAATAGAGAAGGAGCACTACATGTATATATATTTTTTTGATAGTAACCACCTTGATTCAGTACACTATTTAAATGCAGTGTTTTCATTTTTAGTTTGGAAATTAATGGTTGTATTAAGTAATGCATTTTTTTCTTCAATTAAGCTGTTGGTTGTCGAGACTTTTTATGCATGAATGGCTTCTGTATAACACCTGATTTGACGTGTGATGGAGTTAATCATTGTGGAGATAATAGCGATGAAACTAGTCATGCCTCCTGTGTTGGTTAGTATATTTTTATACAGAAATTTTCAAAAATGCTTTCTTGTTATGCATTTCTCTGATTAAGCAATGAATGACGGTTATTTATATTTTAAAAGACTTTAAAGAAACACTAAGGTTTAATTTAAAAGTAAATTTTTTTAACCCTTTCAAAGTCAGTGGTACAAAATGAGTTCCATTTATTTTAAATTATATTATTAACTACAAATTTTTTTTCTAAATATTATTTTTTGAGAATCATATTTAGTTAAATTTAGTTGGAGTAATTTTTATTACTGTCTTTTTAAACTTAAATTTTTATCCTAAATTTTCTATCTTGTAATGAAAAAATTGATTTCCTAGGGAAAATTTAATCTGAAATATCTTATAATTCAACCTGTTTTCTTACACAACTATCTAATACATAATCTATTTCTCCTCTTTTTATTCAAGGGTAAAATAGAGCATGCAAAGTAAAAACCTATTTGAATGCTAAAAACTTAATTATTGTTAGGAGACATTTTTTCACTTTTTTTCAAAATTGATTTTAAATTCTAAAGATTTCTTTGTCTTATTCACTTTTTAGATGATTCTGCCAACACAGGAATTTTAGGAATGGCTGCTGGTGTATTTACTGCATTTGTAATAATTCTAATACTAGTATTTGGCATTCTTGTTGCAAGCATCGCTCTAGTTCTATGCCGTAGAGTTCGAGTGCAAGGACATATGATTGAATCTCAGAATGCTTCTACACATCCTGTAGTATCAGGACAGCCTTATCCTAGTAAGCGTGTAATGCCAATTTTGTCTTTTCTAAATGTGTCGTTTTAGATGGCTAGATCAGTCTTGTTATGTTTGAACATAAATGGTTTGTTTTTAAGGTAATCCTTAGCATTACTTAGTGCATGGCTGGTATTTGTCAAGACAGCATAGTGCATTGTTTTTTTTTCTTTCTAGTCCCTTTATATTAGCTATTGTGATTTAAGCATTCTCTAATATTATAAATTGTCAATGTATGTGTGTATTTTATAAAAAAATGTCAAAGCTAATTATACTTCATTTTTTATCTATACAGTTAAACCTTGCTTGAAGCTCAGTTTAATAAATTTTTCGATAACTCAAAGAAAATTTTTTTTTCCTTTAAATTTTCTATACACTTAATGTTGAAAAAAAAAACCTTGATTTGACATTTTTTTGCTTTTCCCTTGATTTGACAATTTTTTTTACAGGTATAAAAAATATTTTTTCTCCCAAAAAATTGAAATTTTTTAAAAATAGAAGAACTATTCAAAAATTTACGAGGAAAAACCCTACATAAATTTTAAAATGAAGGGATGCAAGGATTGTAAACACACATTGGAAACTAAATTTCCATTGATCATCAAAGAGTGGTCTTAAAAACTCTTGTTAGTTTTCTTATCAGTCTTCAGGCAGTTGCAATCCATATGTATTGACCACTTACCACCCATACTTTCTATTGATATTCTATTGATATATAGGCTAACTGAATATTTAACCCTTTATTTATCAAATTGTTAAAAAATTATCAAAAATGTGCATAACTTTTTATCTCCTTAAATAATGTCTAATTTTACATTGGCAAATATTTTTTTAAATTGATCGAAATGGGAAGCTGAGAATTGAAGAATCATAATATGGAACCCACAAATGAAATATCAACTACTAAATAGTTCCATAGGTGATGTTAAAGTAATCATGTGTTGTCAACTGGTATTGATAGATAGAAAGTCACATTATAGTTCCGAAGGGATATTTTAGACTACTGCAACAAGAGATACCATGTGCATCCTCTCATTCTAGCTGTCTCGTTCTAGCTTCTTGAAAAATTCAGAAATCATCTTTAGTTTGAGATGGACAGATCTTTTGCAAGTCATTTGTTTGAAATGGCTTACAAACCAAAACTGAATACACATATTGAAGTGAAACAAATTATCAATAAGTTGGAAACGAGTTTGAAAGAGCTAGGGGTAATGTATCTTCTACCATAATTAAGGGATTTAAAAATGCTGTTTTTCTAAAAAAACCATGAAAGTGTTCCATTAATTAATAGCTGTGAACCTACAGAAAATGACTGGAATTACTCAAAGGAACTCATGCAACTTGGTGATATAAAGTTAAATGACTTTGTTGCCGTTGACAACCCTGTTGCTATATGTGGTTAGTGGGAGGATAGTGATATTGTTGCGTAAAATAAAGCTTCTTGTGATTTATTAAAAGATGTAGAAATGTTTGATTTACCAAAGAATTTTGCTAACTAAGAAGTATTATCTACTGTGTGTACTTTAAGACAATACATAGAAAGTCAGCCAAATATATCAGAGAACACATTCAAATCTCTGTTGTCTATTTAAAAAGTGTAATTGATAAAATATCATATTCTTCACCACATTGTTCTTTGATCATAGATCTTTTCTTAAATTAATTTTCTTTAATAGTTTCTGTATTAATACAAATTAGATAACTTTTTAGAAAAGTATGTAAAAAAAACTTTTTTCTTTATTTTACTCCTCATTTTTGATAACTTGAATTCTAGTTATTTAAACTTTCTATTTTCTCCTACAAGGTATCGAGGTTTAAAAGTACTTCAAAAAATATTTATTGTTAGCAGTTAAATAATGTTAAAAATATTAAGTTAAAATAGAAAATCAATATTTTTCAAGTTTTTATTTTCATAAAAAAATTAAATCTGTTGTTTATTTTGCTGCTATAAATTTTTAAAATTACAATTGAAGTATATCATGAAGTATTAAAGTTGTAATTAACATTAAATAGGTCAAGTGTTATTATTTTTCATTTGGTAGAATATAACTCTCAAAATTCAAAGGATTTCTAATTGTAGAAATTATAATTTTTTCCTGCTAAAATTAAGTTTTTTTAAAACAAATTTTAGGTTAATTTCTGTTGTACCTAAAACGTTTGCAACTGAAGTATTACCTAGTTAGCATTCTAATCAGATTAACAATTTAATTTACTTCATCTGAACAGTGCTTTATGCTTTAATAGAACATTATTTGTATTCTTGTTTTTAAATTTTTTCTGCTAACAAGTGTTTTAATCACTTGTACTCTATAGAAAATAAATTGACTGAAAGTAGTTTTTAATACTTGAGTTCATTTTCAATATTACAACCTCAAGTCGATTTATCAGAACTCAGCATGCTGACCATGGCCATTATGGAACAAAATCCAATACCTTATTTGGTAAAGCAAGATAGTTTTTGGCAACGGTAGTTCGAATTGAACATGAAAACATCTTTTTGATCAAAATTTAATTTTCTCAATCATATAACATGTCCTTTAAAGTTTAAACCCATAATTAATCTTTTTTTTTCTTTCCAATCTTCTGTATATTATTTGTATTTGATCTTGTGATCTTTCGTTTTTGTTTTAATGTAAGATAAACTCAAATTTTTGTTTTGAATCATGGGTTTGTGAATAATATGCAAAATTTAACATGGTCATAATTTGAGAAAAAGGACCATTTTTATTTAGCAAACATGCTTTTTGGATTACATTATTTTAAATAGTAATTTTGATCTAACTGTGTGTTTTTATGTTAGCATTAGTAATAAAAATTTTAAACTTGGAAAATTAGATGAGAAAACAAAACTGAACTCAAACTTATATTCCTATGTTCAATTTATACTTAAAATCAAAGAATCAGAAAATGCAAAATTTTTATTTGGAGGCAAAAAAAACAAAAACATTTGGCTTAATTTTTTCTTAGCTTTTGTATAATAAAATAAGTTTGAATTAATAAAAACAGTTTTCATAAATTTAGCTGCAAAAAAATTCTTGAACATAACTTTTTGTATATAACATTTAATAAACATTCCTGGGTCTTGATGTGAAATTTAATAAATTATATAAGAAAATGAAATTAGAAAATTTTTCTTGCAACTAAGGTTGGTTTTGGAGAACTTGAATCAGTTTCTAATCATTATGTTCTGAAGTGAAAAATACTTGCTACATTTAGTTTAAGAGTATGAACTGAAAGTAAATTTTGAGGCATTTTTTTTATAAGAGCTCTGCATATAGAAGAAAAATTTTGGCTTTGAAAACTTACAAAAGTTTTCTGTTTTGGTTGAAGCTAATTATGAGAGATCTGAAAAACTCCATTTACTTTCTTTCAGTATATTATTGACACCATAGTGTTTCAAAGGAGCTAAAATATTGCCAACTAATTATGAAGTAAATTACTTCTCACTTTCTTCTTTCTTTTGGTAAATAAATAATTAGTCATTGTTAATCGAAAGTGGTAAAATTTTGCTAATTAACTATGAAGCCGATTAGTCCAACTTTTTTTTATAAAAAAAATTTAATATATATATATAAAAAAAATTTTTTATAGTCTCATTTTTACAAATAATTTAAATCATTAATTTAAATAAAAACATAGTTTTTATCACACATAAAGAAGGGATTTGAAATTTCTTTTACTTTTAAAAAAGGTGGAAATGTAAACTTTCTTGAATCTTTGGTGTAAAATTTGATAGTTTTTACTCAATTACTTTAAAATATAAATAAAATGAATGTTTCCCTCGAGATTTGGTAATATAGAAAAATCACATTATTTAATAAATATCAGTTTTTCCATACTTTCATGATGGATAAAAAAAGCCGAAATTGCAAGATCATAAATATTGAATTACTTATCTCACCTCTTTTCAGTTTGGCTGATATTGAAACTAGATCTCAAATGTGTACTCACAACTGAATAAATATTTAAAAACTTTGACACCATTAACGCTATCACTTATCAATAATGTAGCAATTTATCTTATGGAATCAAATAAGTAACCTTACTTTCTGATTTTCTTTCAATTTAAGTTTTTTCCCATCAAAATTAAAAGTTATAAAAAAGAAACCTTAAATAGAAAATTTCATATGAATCCTTTTATTTAAATTCGAAATAGAGAAATTATCTTTTCCTTTTATGATTCTAATGTTTTTTTTCTTCCAGCAGTGCCCAGATATACCACCTCTCCAAACAGAAACGAAGAAAAGCCCCCACCTTACCCCGGAGGCGGATATTCTCCAGGGACTGGGCTCACCTACAATATGCACGACGAAAGCCTCTACTACCCCACAAAGTGAAAACTGGTTTGTGTAAGAAAAGAAATTTTGTCAATACTCAGATACTGGATTGAACCATCTAATGTTAATCTTTTTAATTATTTTTCATTTGTAGAGCTTAAAATTAAATAGATTTTAAGTAAATTTATATGAATAAATATAGTATTTGTTACTTTGATAAAATTAAAGATATTTACCCTTTTAATTTTTATTACTTTGGAGACTGGTATATACAGTTTTCTATACATAAAGAGAAAGAAAGAATAAGATTTTTATAGCATTTTATGTTTCAATCCATATTAAGATATAAAGACTGCCTTTATAAGTGTATGTGCTAGTTTGCATTTACAGCAATACCGTCTGAAGAATTGCACAATCTCTCATGGTCTGTTCTCTAAAACTGTGGTGTTCTCAAAATAAATTTGCCTTTATTAACGCATGTATATTAGTTCATCTAATCATGTTGAACAGTTATGAAGGAAATCACATTCCTTAATTTAAGGTTTCATCATTTAGTGTTTTAATTTATTATTGTTCTTCACTTGCACTATTATAGAATTTTTTTTTAGGATGAAATAAAGTTGTCGATGAGCAGGGATGCCAACTGTATAAAGCATTATAAAGTTCACAATTTTATTTTATCATTTCCTTTTATTACCTTCATTAAATTTTTCTTAATTTTCTAGAAATTATAGTTAGAAGTAATTTGGAAGTGTTAATCGAAGCAACAGTGTGTAATGTGGCACCAAAAATTACTCCTTTTATTTTTAGCTAGTGGGGTTGTAATTATAAGTATAAATAACTATTTATAGCTTTTTTTTTTCATTCTGTGTTTGATTAAATATGTTATCATATTTAATAATAAGTCTCGACTTTTCAAAATTAGAACAAAAGAATAAAATTAATTTTGGGTAATAAATAATTTGGTAATTCATTCATTTCGAACATTAAGAACATGCATTTTTACTTTTTATCACGTTGTTGATAGACTAAAGTATTTTGTTTTGTTTAAAGAACAAAAAATCTGAAGTCAGTAAGCAAATATTCAGAAAACTAAAACCATTAACATGTAGAAATTATTTCTCATTTTAACAAACAACTAGGCAAATGGCTTTGTGACATATCAGCAATTTTTATCTTCGCTAAAGATGTCAGGTCAATGGTAACCATGTTTTTCTTTTGTGCTTCAATTTAATTATAGATCAATTTCAAAATTAGCAAATAAGAATTATGCATTATAATATTTCATGTCCTAAAATAACCGTCTTACATAATGTAGATGGTTACATCTGGCAAGGTAAGCTGACTTAAAATATAAATATAGACCTAATGATGTTCCATTATACGAATTAATAAATGCTCAATCAAATTTTCGTGATTAAAGAGTTGATTATAAGGGGGGAAAAAGATCCCAAATGGAATATTTTATAAAAATTTGTAAATTTTTTATTTTTTCAATAGTAAGAAATACTTTTAAATAATGATATCGAGGCAGAATCTTGATAATTTCTTACATTTTTCTTTTATACATTTAAATATAGAATGAATGATCAGTACTTTATGATGAACAATCATATTTTGTATGGATCAGGAACTTTTATAGATTGGCATTCCTGCTTCAAATGAAATAAACTCTAATAATACCAGTCATAAAAGAGAGATGGTGCTTATCCATCTACATTTAAAGATAATTAAGACGGTTTTTACTGTAACTATTTTTATAGTTATTAATAAAATAAACTTTGACTAAAGATTGTTTAATTTTTTTTCCTCCCAGAATATTGCGGTAAACTGTGCCATATATTCATATTTTTCAAACTTTACATTATCAATAGTTAACATTTTGTAGTTCAAACTATTTTCAATTTATACAATGACACAGAATTATTGCATTTTAAAAGTTTCATATTGTTTTTTTGGAGACAAATATTTGTAATGCTTATTTGTTTTTAATGTTTGGTTCATTCCATGTGATTTTGAAAGATAGCAAGAGTTGAAGGAAAATCTAGTCATTTTATTAAATATTTTTAAATTATATTTTATTTCCTATTTTTTTAAGTTATTTTAATATTGAGAAACAGATATTGAAAATCACAGAAATGATATTAATGAACTCATCACATTATTTTAAATGTGCTTTTGCAGTATTAAACTTTGAAATGTTTTTATTTATTTTTTTACTTTATGTATTTCTTATAATTATCTGTTATTTATTTATTTACTTTATGTAATTGTTACTATTATATGTTTTTTTTTATTACTTTATATACTCATTTATTTACATTACTCGTTTATTTACTTTATGTAATTGTTACTATTACATGTTATTTATTTTTTTACTTTATATACTTTTAAATGTTATGAGTGACATAGTTTTACAAAATAATTTTAAAAAAATGAAATTAAATCTGAAATTAAATATTAATTAGAAAAATAATAAATATTAATCTTAAATTTAATCTTATAGTGGATCTGTATAGACATGCATTGAATGGTGGTTTGAGTAAACAAATACATAGAATATTCAGCTTGGTTGTGTAACTAATTTAATAATTTTTTCATTACAGAGCAAATTTGAGGTATCAAATTTTAAAATAACGTTAATCTTAACTGTGTTATAATTTAATATTTTTTGCTATAATAAAAAAGTTTACTTTTTTTAAAAATCATTTTATTTGAGGTAACTAATTGCAACAAAGGTTATTAAGTAGAATACTTGTCAAATCCCACTTTTCAGAGTTTGCTTTTATTAAACACATGTTCCATAACCCTAAGTTAGAGTGAATTTTTCTTTTTTGCTTTTTGCATTTGATGTTATCTTATAATCATTATCTTTAACTTAATCATTCTAGGTAATCTTATAAGACTCTAATTAGATTACCTAGTGCATTATACTGTTTCTTGCATTTGATGTAATCTTATAATCATAATCTTCGACCTAATCATTCTAGGCAATCTATATAACTCTTGATCAGATCACTTAGAGCATTATACTGTTTCTGTTAGCAGGCTATAGCTAAGTTTGCCTCATGTACCATATTCCATCCACCCTTGTCACTCTAGAAATTTTTAAAATTCTGTATGACGGGCATTTTTAATACTTTCTTTTTTCAGCTTTTTCTTGAAAACAAAAAGTTCTAAAAATAAGTTAAGATAAATCTTACTAACCTTTCAAGTAAAGAAATAAACTAAATTTCATTTTTTAATAGTTCAGCATCACTTTCAAATTTAACTTTTTATTTTAAATTAGTTTTCGCACATCTTTATATTTTCAACTTCATATATAAATCAAAATATTTCTAAGATTTTTTATTATATTCTGTTCCAGTGTTTAAATTACATGTTGAAGTAGTGTAATATATCTGCATACGTCAAGAAAGTTCTGTTTGTTTTCCATAACCTATCTATGATATGTAATCCTTTCTTGCAATAATTTTTTTTATTATTTTGAGGCAGTGCAAAAATTCTAAGGTTTTATATCATTGCATTTAGAATACATAAAGTTAGTAGTACTTGAAATGAATATGCCTCACTGTTAACTTCTTAATTAAGAACTGTTTAATTGAAATAATTATCTAAATAACGAACAATCAAATTTTTTTTAAAATCAAACTGAATATTCTACTATAATTGCATGCTCCTAATATCAACAGAAACTTAACATTCAGTGTATATATTGTTAGTTTATGTTTTTTTTCTTTTCACTTTTTTAACAATAATTTTTAATGGTGTAGTTAAATTTTTTTTAGAAGTATGAAAACTATTCCAAATTATTTTAAGATGCAAGTTTTTCTCTAAGGGAACACTAGTTTATTTAACTTGTGACTTGATGTCAAAAAAGAGCTGCATATTTTTATACAATTTTTAATATAAGTTAATTATAATTGAGCATTTAAGAATGCCCTATTTGAGTGGTATGCCTATCTGTTATTACATTTATAATATTTTGAAAGTTGATGAAAGTAAGGTAAAGTGCTTACATATCCTGTTTATTTTTATTTTTCAATTATAAAAACTATACTTTTTATGTGACTGAAATATTTTCTTTATATGATAAAAGCCATATCATTTACTTATTTTCTAAGAAATTTTGTAAAAATTGTTTTTATAAATAGCTTGACACATATTGTGCTATTCCTGCAATATTTATAATGATTTTCTATTTTCTTTATTAGATGATTAAGTGCTTTTTAGAAATTGAAATTATGAAAAATTCTGAGTTCTTTAAAAATATTCTTTTACTATTAATAATTATAATTCAAATTAATTTTAGTTATTGCTAAATAAATAGAAAAATTGATTAAAGTGAATTATATAATGACATTGTAATACGACTATTAATGTAATTATTACATTTCTTTGTTTTATCATTTTTGATATTCAACTGTTTTTTTCTTATCAAATTACTTTATGCAATTAGTGCATTATGAACTTGTGCAATTTTTTTTAGTTTTTTTTCCCAAACATTTTGTATAAAAGCCTTTATTTTAAACTTAATATTTCTTATCTATTTTGAAACAAAGAAAAATTTTATTTGATACAACAATTAAGATTCATGCATCACTCAAATTTTTTCTGCTGTTATTGGCTTGAGTGATCATTTTTTTGTAAATAAAATATTTCTAAAACTTATTGAAAGTGTAAATCTACAAAAGTGCAGAGTAGTAAATTTTAGGTTAAGTATCTTAAAAATATATTAAATTAGATAATCAGAAAGCAACATATAATTATAAAATGTAAATATTTGTTTTAAAGTCAATATTTTGTTGAAATTCAATTGTAGTGGTAAGCTTTATTACATACAGTATATATTTTATTACCATTCATTAAAATAAAGAGAAGTCCTAAGTTTGCTTAGTAATCACTGCTGTATCTGATAAAATATGTATCTTCAGTGGCAGTGATTTTCTAAAATTAAATGGCATTGTAGGTGTTAAAGACTTAAATTATCTCAGTATAGAAAAGTGGACTTATTCGGATCTTTGTATTACTTTATTAACTTGACTGTCACTTTCTAGTCAAAATAGTCAGTAATAAAGTTTGTGTGTTAAATTTTTTTGCAACATATTTAAAAAACATAATAGTTATTGTAACTATTTTCGAAGATTGTAAACGATATAAGGTAGTTTAGAATAACTAAATGCAATCATTTCTTTGTGTGTGAAATTCTCTGAGTTTGCATGAGAATATGACCCTAGTTAAGCTTTGTTTTGATGTATTAAATTTCATCACATTTTGAGGCATTTGTGTGTTACTAAGTAAGCTACTCTTGTAGAATGCACAAGAACTGCTTCATCTAAGTAGCCAAGATTTCTATCGACTTGGCTTCACCTAGGCATATCATTTCTTTTTTGTATTTTTTATGAGCCTTTGTATGTTTGTGTGTTGAGGCCAAATAAAGATTTCATGTGTCCACTTGTATATGTATGGTTATTTGCTCTTGTTTAGATACATAACTTCATAGCTCTTAAGATACATAACTTCATATATCAATTTAAATGTATATATTTAACACTGAAATTGCACAGCTTAATTGTTATTAAAAAGAATAATATATTTTTAAATTATAAAGAAAAAAAATATTATAGGGTTCCATGTACACCTAAAAATATCAGAAGCGATAGAAACTTAATTCATTTTTACTTATTTAGTTATTCAATCGTTATTACCACCATGCAAATATACATTGTAAGCATGTATATTTAAAGTGAAAATATTCCTTGAATTCTCTTTCAGTAGCAAACTGAAAAGTTATGCTAGAAAAAGTTCGTAATTTTTATATCTTTTAATCGATTTTTGCTTTTTATCAGTCACCACTTTTAATAGTTTTATGTGCACATGGAACCCTGCTATAACATGAGGCTGTATTTCAATAGTGGTCCAACTCTATTTTAAAATAATATTTTGTAATTCTTAATTATTTGTGCACGGGAAATCATACTTTTAAGCCAGTATGCTTAGTTCTTGTGTGAGAGGCATCAAAAATCAGGAAAGATAGGAAAAACAATAAGTTTAATGGACTTGAAAAGTCCTTCAATTTTTAAATATGATTTTCAACCCTACTAGTTTACTTTTAAAAACATATTCCTGTGTTTGGCTGAGTTTAATATGGTTCACGCAAAGCGATTTAAAGAGTGAGTTATAAATAAAAACTGAGTAAACTTTGTGAGGTTATAGTTGAAGAAATAAATTACCCAGTTTTTCGGTCGAAGGCATAATTGAAATTTGTAAAAAGGAAGATTGAATAATTGAAGGTTGTAAAGAAAACCCAACACATTAGTTTTTTTTCTTTTATTCTATATAGTCTTAGAGTAAGTCTTGTTACATTACAACATTAAATTTATCTGTATTAATTTAGCTATGTTTTAAAAGAATAATTTGAAACTGTTTGTAACAAGACTCACAGATCTGGGAAAATGGTATTTAAAATTTTTTTTAATAATTTTCCCATTTAATTTAATTGTGATTCTAAAAAATAATACAAATCTTGTTATAACATGTTTCAATTGAGTTAAGTAGTATCTCAATTTTTTTGGGCCTTAGTACATTATTTACAATTTCTAATTACACATTTTTAAAAAGGTTAATTAAAAGTTTTAAAGCCCAAATGAATATAGAAGTAAAGGAAATATTAATATCTCAATGTATAGAGTTAGTGTTTTATTCCATTATAAGCTTATTATCTAGAATTGATATATTAAATGCAATTACAAAAAAAAACCTATTTTGGTTTTCTCAGTTTTTTTTCTCCAGGTTTTGGTAAAATCATAGCAACTCTGAGTATAATGAATGTGAAAAGATTATACTAATTGAAATGTATGCTCTTTATATATGTGTTCTATACAGAAATATATTTATACACATACAGACTTAATTTAAAAGAAATGAAATATTTTAAAAATAAGTATTTTTAGAAATTAGCAAAATGGATTAAATGCCTATAAAACATATATTTCGAAATAAACTGTAAATATCAATTAACTGTTTTAAAGAGATTCTTGTAAAATCATTTTTATGTTTTATTTTTATTTCATATTTTGTAATTATGGTACAGTAGAGAACCGATTATCCGGAACGATTCCGGATAGCTGATTTTTCCGGTTTTCTGAATTGCTACAAAATGCCGTTTTTTTTAATGTTTATAAAACGAAACTAAAAAATAATTTTGAAATAGTTTTAGAAATAATAAAAAATGATTAATAATACACTTAAGTTTAAATAAGGAAAGAAATTATGAAATAAAAATTATATACAGGCTTATATATGTTATTAATGTTATTATATTAACATTAATAACATATAAGCTATTTGTGCTTATGTGAGATTCGTCTACAAACGGCTTTTGATCCGTCCTGTAAATCAGTTCTTTTGTCAACTCGATACGCCGTACACTCTTAATAACAAAATGGGCTCAAAATCTTGCAAGAAAAAAATTTTATTTAATGGAAGAAAATTAATTTACGGTTCCGAATTTCATTCCGGTTATCTGATTTCCGGATAAGAGGTTCTGCACTGTATTTTCTTTTATGCTAGTTTTATACATGAACAAAATATGAACAATTCATAATGAAACTAAAATTCCACATTTTTAAATTTTATTTAAAAAATAAAACATATAAACAAGTTTGTAAACAAAAATACTAACTCAATATTAGTGAGGCCAATCACATTTATAAGGTTTTGATGCAGGAGGCTTCAAACAATCATTAAGAATTTTACATCCAGGTGGGGACCAATGCTGAAAGGTAATATATTAATGCTTATATACAAAAAATCTTTTTCAGTTTGCTTAGTTGTTTATGTATGTTAAATTAAAATGTTTTTACATCATTCAATTCAGGACCTTATAAAATATTTCTTCTGCCAGTATGTTAGGTTTTTTATTTATTTATTCTTTTTAAAGGAAATTTCGATAAATTTTATAATTTTAGAATGCAAATAAAAACTAAGGAAAAATTGAATGCAGATTTTAAACATGGATTTTTTTTTTTAAAAAAAAGATCCCTGAATTAATTACATTTAGGGAAACCAAAAAAATAAAAGCATGAGAAAAGGCTTTCTTTGTTTTTGTGACAATTAGAGTTTTTAAAGAACAAATCAAATATCTATTAAGCATAAAGCTAAAATTTTTGTCTTTTAGTTTAATATCAACTAAGTATTAGTGTAGGAATAGAAAATGAAAGGTTTAATTTTGTAAAGGTGATGTTTAGAAGTGTAATAATTGTATAATTTTTTCATAAAACAAATTTAAGTTTTATACTTCTCAATTTTTAAAGTACACAGACAATTTCAACCTTGTAAGTGACATTTAATACTTTAAATAAGTGTTCATGTAGTCATGTTTAATTTTTTTAGGTCAGGAGTTAGGTCATTAGATTATAATTAGAACATTTTTTTTTCATTAAAATGCATTTACAAAAGATTTTTCAGCACATATTTTGATTTTATATAGATTTTTGTTGCCCCGATATATTATTAATTTTAATAAATGAAAAATTGTATGAAAATGTTAAAAATAACCTACCATTACAGCTTGATCACACATATTTAACTGTGGTGTACCCTTTATCATCGTCTTTTTATGCATTTCAACTTCTCTCATTATCTCATTCATAGCAGCCTTATATTCACTTGATTTCGGACTGAAAAGGAATATTTCAAGTGAAACATTTAGTTTTAAAATATGATGTAATCACATTTTTCTTCTTCTGAAACTTCTACGTGGTTTTTAAATTTTTTTTTTTCAAAATATCTTTAAAAGATTTAAATTGATATCAGTTTATAATATTCTATAATTTTTTTAATCTGAATTAGACTTTTGAAAAACAAATGATCGAAGTATTAAGAGTAAGCATAAAAAATGATGGAATAGTATAAAAATAATTAAAAAGACAAGTTTAAATACTTAAATATTATTTTAATAGCAACCACAAGGAGGGAAAAGGATTTTTATTTTAAAGCTGAATGAGTAAAATCAAAATTTATATAGTATAATCTAATTTTTTTGTTAATTTTATAACAAGATAATATATAATATCATTTATCAAGATAATAAATTGACAGAATAATTAGTCTATTGTATAAAGAAACTATCGTATAAATAATCAATTTTTATGTCTAACATACTGAAAGTGAACAACACAATAGCAATCTCTTTCAAACATCAGTGTCTACAATTAAAAGCATGCAGTAAAATAGTACACATACAACTCATTAAAGTTTATATTCAGTTGTGCTGTTGTACATTGAGTGTTCATGATAGGATTGTGACATATTTCGAAAAATTATCTAGAAAATTAATACTAGCTATGACGCCAAAAGGTATGCTGTTTTGATTTGCTCATTTACTCAAAATACTTGTTCGATAACAAGTATTTTGAGTAAATGAGACACTAGAATTCTTGGACAACAACTTAAATATACCAGAAAGCGATTAAAAACCTATCAGTACGATAAGAGCAAGAAATTAAACTTTTTATTGATACATAATTTGACCGAATGAGAATCTATATTCCTTTAAGTAAATTCTGATACATTTGAAAATAAATTCCGATATATTTAAATAAAGATATATTATATTGAGCTGCATATGTATGAAATATTTTCACCTAAATAGCTATTTTTTTCCCAAAACAAGATATTTGCTATGAAAAATAATTAAATACTAATTACCTTATTTGATACTTTTCACCAGGGTCTCTCCCAAGATGAAATAATATTGGTTGAGCAGTATGATTAAGCTGTTCATGACTTGTTACACCTTTTAAGTCCATGCCAGGACAGAAATCAATCCCCTGAACAATATATAAACATAAAAATGAAATACTGTGAAAACCATATTAATTTTAAATTAGTATTTTGTAACTGAGTAATTAAAGAACATGCTTTTGCTCACACTATTTTGCTACGTATAAACAAAATGTGTAATTGCTTAGGAAACCAGCAAAAATTTATAAGAAAAAAGATAAATTTTAATCATCTTGTATTACAGGAAGTTGAAATCAATCTTTGACTTTCATGAGAGAGTGTACTTATGTTCAACATTCATAGATATTGTCTTAAAATTGTGATTTATATTTATAGAGACTGACTTAAGTGCTTTTTTTTTTTAGGAAAAACTTTTTTTTCCTCACAGATTTTACCTTTATAACTATCATAGTTTTTAGTTAAAACTTATAATGTTTACAGAGAATTTTGGAATAGATCGCAACAACTATATTAACTTCAGACAGAATTTTATGAGGTATGAGTGTTTAAAGTGAATAACTTATCTGTGCAAGACGGAAGGTATGAACATTTTTTTCACTTTATGTAAATATATAACCGTATTGGGCAACTAATTAAACATTTCCTACGAATCTCACAAAAATTCAACAATATAGACAATTTTCTAAATAATATTTGTATCTTTTTTCTAGAAAGTTTCTTCCCCGTAAGTTTTTTGTTAAATTACAAAACACAAAAGTGCATAAAAACTGCATTATTTAAATAAGAGTAACGGGCAGAGAGAGGAGAAAATGTCCCCAGTCATCCAGCCAAACTTGGACATCTAATAAAACTAAGGACACAAAAATTTTAAATATATTACTATTATTTAGTTAATAAAATTAAGTTTTTTAATAGGAAAATATTCGGATCAAGGAAAAAAAAACTCTATGAACGAAATAATATAATTAAAAAACAAATTTAATTAAGAAATTTCAAGCTGGTTAAAGAGCCAAATAACACTAAGAAAATACAAATATTCTTTATGTTTAAAATAAAAAACATTATGAATATTAATTTGGTGAAAGTAATTTATTTTCACTACACTTTTATTTCCTCCTACATTTACATAAAATGTGGGATTTGATTTTTATAAATTTAATTATATAATTTTAATGACATTTTTTAAAATTATATAAGGTATTGCAGAGATTACACTCCTCATTTAAAGGGCATTTAATATCTAATCAAGATGTTTGCGCTGGGCATCTAATAAAACCAAAATAAAACCTGCACACACTGTTAAATACTCACGATAAAAGGAGCAAGCTAGATGAAGTGACACTTATTCAATTAGACATAATGACATTTAGACAAAAGTAGTTTACTGATAACATGCATTTGTTATGTTGTGATTTTGAAACTGTTTTACACAACTTAGCACTATGATAAACATTCATTGGACATAGATAACAAATTTCTCTTGTGCATTTTCTGAGCATTTTGGATACACCACTTTTCTCATTTACCTTCCTGCATTCACTTTACTATGTGTGGATTTCCCCGATTGTTTTCATAATGTAAAAAAGTTCTTCACTTAATGGTTCAATACCTTTCTGTAATACATTCCTTATAGGTTGAATGGATAACTTTGGGGTTAAGACTGAACATTTTTTACAGAAGACACTTTCTTAAGATGAACTGCCAAGACTCATCTTTTTCTTTCCACTATTTGATATACATAATTGAAGAGGAAACATTATCAAAGCTGAGGGCAGCTGAATACTATGTAAATTTTATTGATCAGCACAATACTAGTAGGAAACTGCTTTAAACATAAATTACATTTGTTGAAATATCAAAAAATTATTGAAATTTAGATTTTTCAGTTATTATTTTGTTTTGTTCAGTTACTTAAAACACTAAAGTATTATACACAGTTTTAGCTTTGAACACAGTTTGAGGATCATTTAATATTAGATATAAACAACTTCACAAGCATTTTATAAGTTTTGCAGCTTCAGATATCGGGTTTTATTTATCAACAACTTATTAATTATGTTGTATAAAAATAAATGAATGCAATTTAACTGCACAAGTCGAATTTTTAAGACATTTAGAGTTGATTTGGGTCAAGATTCGAACATATTAAAATATCATAGCAACTGATAACAGCATTAGTATATTTTATTTTATAGGCTTTCTTTGAAAGATGAAACAAGTGCATGAGATTAGGTATGGATCCAGACTATTTGTAGTTCAATATGAAAATAATGTTTTCTTCTCCAGTAAAAAGTGGGATAAATATATACTCATATTTTTATAATTCTGTATCTCAATACTCTTTGTCTTTTGTCATTTCTAGATCCTCTCTTGTCTAAGCTTTAAAAATATGTTTTAATTTTAAAAGGAACAATTTAGGCATTTATACCTGTTTGAATTCTTCATAAGAGTTAGTCCAACACCAAAAGTGGCTTTTGTATAAACCATACCTTACAGCCATTAATTCATTTCCTCGATAATAAAAGATTGGTCTAAAAACAAAGCTTGTTTTAAAATCAAATATTACCTACGCATTATCAATTAATCGGCATTAAACTGAATCAAATAATAGAGAAATATTCCTTTAAACAGATTAAAATATTTTAATACAAGTGTTTTTAACGATACCAATGATTGCATTAGTCTAATGTTTGATAAAAAGATTTGAACAAGGGCCTTTAAGTATTATAACTTCTTGATATTTTAAAAACTGAAAGGTCATAATGTATGTTTCTTTCAGTATCTAGCTATATAACACTCTATATTGCTATACAACATTTGCTCATATAAACTGTATTTGTTATTTTATTATAAGAGAGCTTCACATTGCTTTGCACAGGCGATCTTTAGTGACTGCTTTACACAGCAGTGTGGTTTGAACATCACTTTTATAATAACTACTAACTGACATAAAATTATTTTTAATGTAAAACTGTTTGTTTTAATTGTATATTAAGTTTAACATCTAGGCATAATTGAAGCTCATTTTACGCATGTTCTAACCAAGTGTAGTAAAAAAAAATGTGGGAATTTTTTAAAAAGTATTATATTTTAGTATAAGCCGACCGGTCTGTGTAGGGGGCAGGGAACTGCCCTTGCATCAGAAAGGTTCTGGGTCGGAATTCCGGGCAAGGCATGGATGTTCTTTCCTTCTCTGTGCTATCTGTCCTTACTGTGGGAGCGACGTTGGCCCACATAATATGGTGCCTCTGTAAGAGAGGTCAACAAAATCGCCCTGTATATGCCTGAATTGACAGATGTTAACACAGGTGGGCATTGGAAAAAAAAGAAGAAAAAAAAAACATCTAGGTATGACCCATTTTACTTTACCACCCACAAAATGTTTTAAACTGTTAAATATTGTTAAATGAGATTTTATAAAATAATAATTTCACAGCTATCATAAAAAAAAGACTGTTAAATTATTTGACAAATTTATTGAATGTATTGAATTCTGAATAATTAATTTTTTCTGTAGGTGAATTACATGTTGTTTTTTTTTACTTAAAAAAGTAAATTTGCACACAAAGGTTTGTTAAAAAAAGTAAATATGAATTTAATTTAATCTCCAATTAAATGATACAATTGTTACTTTTTATTAATTAGTAATGTGGCTAGGACGCCTAAATTTCTAAATCAGGTCTTACTAAATATTAATAAACAATAAACTTAAATTTTTAAAAAATAAAGAAAGAAACTATATTGACTACCTAATTTCGTTAATTATTTAGAGAGCTAAAGTTTAGTAATGACTTTAAAACTATGCATTAGTGAAAAATGCCAAAAGTAATTATATCGAAAAACTTTTTTAAAAATGAAATGTTTGAAATTAAAATGATTTACATTGCAAATCTTTTAAACTTTTTTAACAATTCTTACAAGTTCCCACTGAATATAGTTATACCTTTCTTTGTTTTTGTCTTGAGCCAAAGCTGGCATCAAATCGATTCCATCAACCACTCTATCTTTAGGAATGTCTAACGATGCTATTTTCAAAGATGTTGTAAAAAGATCCATAACTGTACTTGCCTGATGAGATACCTATTGATGTTAAAATTAAACTAAAGTATACACACAAAAAATGAAAAAAATAAAGACAGAAGACCTATTTTTGGTTTAAAGATAAGATTTTCACATATTAACATGTAATTTTGATAATTCGAGAGGCTGACTTCAATTATGTCAATAATCAGTACAGACAATAAAGTTATGAAAACAGACAAAAAATTTATTTGAAGGTTAAATTTTGTACTTTATGATAAAGAGTATTTACAAAGAGTATTGACAAAAAGTATTATGACATAGAGATAAATAAAGGGAATGTCAATTCTACATTCTGTACATATTTTTAAAAATTATTATGAATATTTGCTAAAAACATTTTTTAAAAAGCCAAATAATTTTTTTTTGCAAAAATGTAAAATAAATAAAAGAATAAAAAACTAATAAAAGCTAAGGTTACTCTAAAATGAAACTTTTTTTATACTAAAGGATTTAAGTTCTATAAAAGATAGAAATTATATAAATTTTACATTTTGTTAGTGATTCTACAAATATATTAAAAAAATTTTTTTAAATAGAAGACAAATAAAAATGTTTGCTCTACTTTATAATAAATAAAAGAATGAACAAATAAAAAAGCCTTGTAACCTAAAAAAATTGTGTTAACAGAAAAAATTCCATTTTGTATTATTTTGATAAAATAAAGGAAATTTGTGTAATTTGAACATAAACTTTATTGAATGAATTTTTACAAGAAATATTTTTCACCAGATAAGTTATCTTTCATAATCATCTCATTTATTAGGTGCCAAAAAAAAAATTTTGTAATAAGTTGCTCAAAAAACTGTATTTCTATGGTAATTATTATTATACTAGTATCTTTTAAATCAATTATAATTTTTTCAAAATTTAATACAGTTACCACAATGATAAAAAAAATGATAAATACAAAATAGTTTAACTTTGTGTGCTATAGCCCCTGATACTATTCTGTTCATAAATTTTTCATATTCATATTTGAAAGTCAATTTATACAATAAATTTTTTAAATTTATCATTTTATGAATTCATTTTATACAAAAGCTTCTAAATACTGGGGCAAAGTTTTACTGACTAAATAAAAAAGCAATTTTTTTTTGTCATTTTTAAGTATTCTTACGTGTATAAGGTTGTGCATAATTTATAATGATTCGTTGATAACTCAAGAGGGTTTCAAATCTAAACATTTTGTAAAAATTATATATATTTTTTTTACTTGTGCTAAATATCTTTTTTTATAGAGCAATGCATTGTTTTCATGCTAAAAATAATTTACTTGTTTTTAAACTTACAAAATTTTCTATTATTTTATAACAAATTTTAATAGTTCTTTGACTGATTTAAGTCTTTTTAAACCAGAAATCACAACTTTTTAGCATCACTTGATACAATTTGAAGCTAGGACATTTCAGACAAATTTCTCCTCTAACAATGAAAATTAGTTTATGATATTGTACGCTATAATAACTGAGAGGTGTATATTAGAAAATAAAGATAAATTCGATGTAATAGTTATTGATATAGAAGTTCTTTTCTTTATGGATTAATAGAAAGCTTTTCTATATGGCTTACCTGACCAGCTGGAATTGTACCAGGCCACCAAGCAATGGCTGGTTCTCTCATCCCTCCTTCAAATGTTGTTTGCTTTCCACATAAAAATGGACCATTACTACCAGCTAAATAATTTAATAAATACTTAGAATTAACAAGGAGTATTACAAAATAAAATAGAAAATGCTGTTTTAGAGTAGGTTGTTAAGTATGAGATAATATTTTATTAACACTACAGAGGTTAAAAAAATGTGCTTTGTCTTGATACACATATGTATTATTATATATTATTTTAATTATGTAATAAATCTGCAAATGTAACTTTCACACAAATTTTAGTAAACATCCTTACATAGAAAATCTGAATACCAGGTACCCGTGATGCTTAGAAAATAAAAATTGAGCAGGAGCATTAAAAAACTTTATTTTAAGTATACTTCTGATATAAAGTAAATATTTTAGGAAAATTTAAAAAAATTTTCTATTTACTCTAATATTAAGATGCAATTTTTATGCTGAAATGTCGAAGTTTTGTTACGTATCTGAAGGTAAAAACATTATGAAACATTAATTAAAAAGAGGGTACAATCTATAAATACTTTGTCTTAAGCTGCAACAACAGTTCTA
Source organism: Parasteatoda tepidariorum (assembly GCF_043381705.1). Classification (NCBI taxonomy): domain Eukaryota; kingdom Metazoa; phylum Arthropoda; class Arachnida; order Araneae; family Theridiidae; genus Parasteatoda; species Parasteatoda tepidariorum. Next base: position 62,657,777 of record NC_092204.1, on the reverse strand, counting down.
TTATGATAATCTATTAAGAAGGAAGGGAGGAGATATTTTTGTATTTTTTTTAAAAAAAAGAAAAACACAAAATCTGTAAATGCTATTTTTCCTTTGAAAAACTTTTTAAAAGTATCAAATTATTCCAAGCTGTTTTAAATTTTTAAAATTATTTTGTGCCACAATTTGTTTGGCTTAAATCTACGCAAATGATTGATTAATATTTTTAGAAAAGCTTAATTTAGCAGTTTGATGAAACGATAAACTCTTTTTGCAAAAAAAAGTTTGGAATTATGAGTTATTGATCAGCAATAAAGCAAAAGGAAAAATAAAATACGGGATTCATAAGTAATTTAGTTATTTCTAACATGGAAGGTTACATGATAATGATGACAAAATATGTCTGATTTGTGTAAAAATGACTTTTTGTTATTAATAACTAAATCACAGCATAAATTATAAGTTTTATTTTATTTTATAACCGGCATTGAATAGCTTCGAGACGAGGGGATTCTAACCACGGATCGACCTACCACTGAGGATATTTTACAACAGCACTATAGTGTGACCTCTGATGGGTATACAAATCGACCAGTTATTTCTGAGATTCAAACTAAGCCCTCTTTCAGTCTATTGTGGCTCTGAATTATAAGTTTAAAATACCCTATAGAATGTATGCCATAGTAATAATTAACGAAAGAGCATACATTTTACCTACCCATTACTTGACTGACTAAAGCTGCTCCATTATCAGAAGTAAAAAAGACAAATGTATTGTTCTCAATTTTAAGATTGCGGACAGTTTCCAAAATTTGACCAACTCCATGATCCAATTCTTGCACTGCATCTCCATATCTTTAAAGACATACATGCATTAAAATTTATAAAACCAGGGGGAAAAGGGTTATTATTTTGTTTGTATCAAAAAATGAGCTATAAATTAATACTTAAGGAATAGAAAAGGCACAATTTAAATGGTATAAAAATAAAAGTAAAAAAAAAGTTGAATGAAATATAATTTTTATTTTATTTCATAGAAGTTCAGTGTTTGCATTTCTCTAAAAAGAAAAAGAAAAAAAAATGGAGAAATAAAAATTCATCACAATAAAAGGTATAATAGCATGAAAAACACTTATCTTTCAACAATTTAATGAATTTGAAAATAAGAGTAAATGTTAAAGCATTCCATTAATTACTGAAATTCTGTTATTTATTATCAATTGTAAAGTAAATAAATATAATTTATTGCAACTAATAATTATAAGTAACATAAATTTAATTTATACATTGGTAGCTAAAATGGAAATTAGATAAATATATAAGTAGCTAAAAAGATAAAAAAATTTTTTGGCATCAGTATTGTTAGATTCTATCAAAGAATAGGAATAAAAAATCAAAAAAAAATTTTTTTTTATCACTTATTGCTAAAAATTCATTACTGAAAAAAATTCTTTTATGGAGAAAATCTGTTTCAAATAAGTCATCTGTTTTCAAAATATAAAGTATTTCTTCACAATTAAATTGATTTTTTTCTTAAAAAAAAGAACAAGTAACATAAACTCACACTCCTCTTCTACTCTTTCCTAAGAACTCTTTAGAAGCATAGCAGGGAGCATGAGTTGAATCTGGGGTCCAATATAAAAAGAATGGTTTCGAGGATGTACCAGCTTTCTTAATGAAATTTACTGCTTCCTAATATGAAACAATATAAATTTTTTAAAAACTAAACTATACTCTTTTCAATAATGCTTCAAGTATCACAATTAGGAAAAATGTGTATTTAAAATTTTTTTTAAGCTTTATGACTACAATAATGATAAGTTCAAAATAGAAAACTTTAAAAACATCTTTTTTAAAAAAAATTCACAAAAAATTACAAAAACTATATTGCATACACTTAAATATATTTGGTATTAGGTATATCCAATATATTTGTATTTTTACTTAAGAGAAGCTAATCTACTATTTTTTTTATTAAAAGTAATACATAATTTCTAGTCAATCTCTTTACAATCTACACATTTTTAGAAAATAACAAAAATGCAGGTAGTTATAAATGGAAAACAAAGTACAGGAATACATAAGATGCTGTAAAATACTGTTTTAAATAAAAGGTAAAGAAAAGTAGAGCCCTTTTTTTTGTTTATAAGTACTTTTAAAATTTTTTACACAATTTTGTATGATTTTTTTTTTTAATTTGGTTGATTACTATACATCAAATAATTTTATTTATATAATTATTGAGTAAGGACGGTGCCTTCTTTTAATTTTAAATAATGTTATTCAAGATTTCAAATATATTTATCCAAAGTTTTATTATAACAATTTTCTAATTGATTCAAAAAAATTTTTTTGTTGTAATTCTTGCAAATTTCAATTAAAAATTCTAAAAGTGTTTCAGCGAAAAGCATGTGAGAGCAAAAATAGAGTTTTTAAAAAATTGTATCATCAAAAAATTATATCGTAAATCTATACATTTTCATGATAACCCATGGATACAAGCAAAACAAATCTACTACACAAAATGGATCTATAACAGAATTGCATTGAATAATCAATGTAAAAACATTACTTGAATAAGTATCCTAGTGAAATTCGATTCTCCAGTCCCTTTATTAATTTTAAAGTCCTGATAGTACCTGAAAAAAAAGTTAAATTAGGTCATAAGATTTTTTATTTAGTTCAGATTCACATCAACAATTATTCAAAATTATTATTTAGTAAAACACTCTTCCAACAACTAGATGTTGACCAAAGGGGTCAGAAAAATTAACCATTTCACAATTTCAAAACCAACAACATGATGGTGGCAATGTGGTCAGCTGCCTACACTTTTTAGACAAGTTGTTACCATCAAACTGAAGAAGGATAAATTTAGAACCTTCACCAGGAATAGAACCCAGATCTTACACAATGACTACTCAGTGTTTCAACCCCTATACTATTACAATTTAATTTTTATCTTAGTTACAATATAATAGCCATAAGTCACAAAATAAATTTTTAATAATTAGCAATATATAAAAAATTTTCAGATAATATATTTTTATGCAATTTAAGAAACAAATTTCCCATTTATAAAAAATATATATAGCTTACCTTCCGACCATTGAATTATTTTCAAATACTGGTATATTCGGAGTATTTTTACCATAAGGTCCAAAATGGCAATTAGCTGAACCAAACCATTCATGAAATCCATGTTGAAGCGGCAAGTATTTTAATTGATGACCCAAGTGCCTAAATAGAGATAACAATTTTTGTAAGCATCGTCATAATGCTATGCTATGTTAAGCAAAATTAGTGTTTTTTAAGACAAAATAGTAAGTATAGAGATGCCGATCTGGAAGTTTCAGATTTCCAGAACAGTGGTAGTAAAATAAAAAATTAGTTAACTGTTGTTTTTAAAATTTTCCATCACATAAAAAGGCTATAGCTTGTTATTCAGTCCTTTTATATATAAATTTGAATTAGTGATCAAATTGAATTATAAGACATATATTCTGAACTGCCTTAAATAATTGCAAAAAATATCCAAATAAAATCCAGAGAAGTTGGCAAATCTGCATGTATATTAACAAAGTTTTTTAAACCACCTGAATAAATTAAAAGTTTTAAATTATTTTCATTTGATTTAACGATTTTTTTTCATAATAGAAGTTTTGTATTAAGTCTACATATTTTTACATCCCAATAAATTTATTGAAAACAATACTTACAGTTAATTTTTTTTTAAATAACTGCAATATTTATGATTTATCATTAATTACATGAAAATAAATACTAGATTATAAAAGCCTGTCATATGACATAAAAATGTACGAAAGAAATAAGGACAGATGTGCATAAATTTTATATTCAATAAGAAGATTAAAATTCATAAAATATGACTTTAATTAAACATTTTAGCTCGATGAATATATAGTATTTGATTGGAGCCTGGTTGATAAGGGGATGGAGTCGATTTCGTACAAACAGGAGTTCGAATCCAGCCGGCCAAAGAATCCCTGTGTATTGAATGTAAACTGGTGCACGTTAAATATGTTATGGTCACAAAGTCTTCAAATTCCCATAGCAAATCAATATCTCTAAGGGTACTGAGCCAGGAGCTCCCTTACTTCTGGATTGAGTTCAAAATTACAAGACTATGGAGTTGAACATTGGTAATCATAAACTAAAATTTGGGTTGGCTGTTCAATGACAGTTATAAAATAAAATAAAATAGCATTTGATTATAAAAGTATCTAACAATTATACAAAAACATATCAACTGTAAATATATTAAATGAAAATAACAAAGCAACTTACATATTTTATTATTACAATAAGTATAAACATTTGATTATAACAGTGGATATAAATATTTGATTATAAAAATCCATAATAAAATATATACAAATAAGAGCTAACAAGGCAAGATAAGATGAATTAAAAACAATAAATAAATAAAAACTCATAAAATGTGCTGATTCTTTATTAAAAAAATCAATTTTATAACTTTGATTATTAAATCCTCAAATAAAAATATAAAAATTTGCAAAAAATTCAAATAACACAATTGCTATATCTTTTTATCAATAACATTAAATCCAACCATTTAACTTTAAAAACTTGTCATAAAAATAGATTAAAAGAAATAAGGACAAATATAATATGATGCAATTTTGCAATTTGAAAAGTAAATTGACATAAATATGCAAAACAAAATGCTAACAAACATAGTATGGTTAGATAAATTGATAAAATGTCATACATTATGCTAAATTTGTGAAAAAATATTTTAGATTTATAACTACATACTTGATGATAATAACTTCTTATACAACTAAAAATATTTTAAACAAATAAAGATAAATATAGAAAACAGGGCAAAATACTTTTACCTAAAATTTTATTCTTAAATGATTTTTGTTTCTAAAAATTTAAAAAAAATTCTTGTTTTATTTAACAATTATTCTTAAAAAAACATCTATGTTTCTGTGGATTGCTTACGCACAACTCGCAGAAGTTAAAAGGCTTTCTAGCATAAAATATATGGGATGCATTGAATTTATATTAAAAGCTGTAGTTATTTCTTAAAAACATCTTTCAGTGATATTATTAAAGTAAAGTGAGTTTAATATTATAAAAGTAAAATAGCAGTAAAAATGATATCAAAATTAAAAAAATAATCATAAATATTAGAAGCTATCTGTAGTAGTTAATATTATAAAATTACCATTTCCCAACAATTTTATTGTAATATCCAGATTTCTTTAACAGTTCTGGAAGCAATATTTCTGAAGTGATACCACCCATTATTTCTTGTGGAGTGTAAGCTATAAAACAATAAATACAATAACAATAAATTAAATAATAATTGTTTCAAATGAAAATGGTAACTAATTTTAAAAAACTAGAACTTTCTTAGATGCATCTTTTCTTATAAAAAACTAATTTCAAGAAAGAAAAATATATATAGACAAAAATATCATTGGTTATATAAGTATAATACATTTAAACATTTTATTCACTGACAAAAAATATCACTAAAATAATGAATATAAATGTAAAGTTTTTCAATCACATGCAAAGGAAAGATAACTCAATTCTCATTAATGCATTGTTAATCCATAAAAAGTAGACAGAATACACTGAAGAACAATTTTTGTTTGTTTTCTGTTGCTTGGAATTTTTTTAACAAATCCAAAATATTTTCACATTGTTGATTTTAAGTCTGCAAGCAGTTTCTCTTCACAAGCTACAGTTTTTATGCAATTTAATAATATAGTCCAAACTAAATTTTTTTTAAAAATTCATTTGTGTTTAAAAAACAACAACCTAGTTTTACTATATTATTAAATGGCATAAAAACTGTAGATTGTGAGAAACTGTTTGCAGAATTAAAGTCAGCAATGTGAAAATATCTAAGATTTGTTTAAAAAAATCTCAAGCATCAGGAAACATATATTTTTTTTTAATTCACTCGTGCAAGGTCGGAATAGCCAGGTTGGTAGGGCACAAGGCCCATGTCCAAAAGGTCGTGGGTTCGATCCCCATCAGATGAAGACTCCTCGAGTAGTAAATAGTGACTGATGTATGTTAAATCTGTTTAATCACAAAGTCCTCCATGTTCCCGTAACAAATCATTCCTATGGGGATCCAGGAGTTTCCTTGTCTTCTGGATTGGTTCAAAATTACAAGGCTACGGAGTTGAACATTAGTAGTCATAAACCCAAAATTGGGGTGGCTGTTCAACGCCGCTTATACATATATATAAAATTAAAAAAATCACTTGTGTGACTAATAAGTATTCCCACTTTTATGATATTACATAGGGCATGGTTTGAAGAAGGCAGTAATACATTTCAGTTTATGAAACAATAAGTTAAGATCATATATTTTTGTTTTTAGTGTTATTTTCAAAGGAGCAGAAAAACGTGTGTATATATATATATATATGTAATATCTAAAATACTAGCTTAATAAAATTAAAAGGATCTTTTGAGACTAAACTCAAAAATAATTATATCTATCTGCAAATAAGCTTATCTGGTTTCAGAGAACATTAAATTTCTCTTTCACGTGCTTAACTTAGCCCTTCGCGTTCGCGTATATAGTAAGTTCCGTTGAATAACGATGAAATCTTTATTTATAAAATGAATCCACACCGCGCGATAAAAAATCGTAACGAAACCAAATTCCCATTAAAATCAAGACTATGTTGAGATATTAGTTCATCTCCATCTGGTCTTAAGATCTTCCAGACGCCAGTTCTAACATCTGGGGTTATATAGATCACATGACATGAACATATGTTATGTTAAAGAAGGGTACACTTATATTTTAGAAATGGAAGGATAAAGATGCATCTCGGAGCTTTGCTCCAATTGTATATAAATTGTAAATAGATTCCTTATTCTTTATTCAATAAAAGTATAGTTATCATCCTTATGTTATCATCCTTATAGAAAAGGATATTAAAAATATTAAAATATGATTGCAAATTCTACGAAATGCAATATAATGATTAATGAAAAGCNATGGTTAAAAAAAACATCTCTTTCGGTGGATTGTTTACACACTACTCACAGAAGTTAAAAGGCTTTCTAGCATAAAATATATTGGATGCATTTAATTTATAATAAAATCTTTAGTTATTTTTTAAAAACATCTTTCAGTAATATTAGTGATAAAGCAAAGTGAGTTTAATATTATAAAAGTAAAATAGAAGTAAAAATGAAATTAAAATAAAAAAATATTTATAAATATTAGAAGCTGTCTGTAGTAGTTAAAATTATAAAATTACCATTTCCCAACAATTTTATTGTAATATCCAGATTTCTTTAACAGTTCTGGAAGCAATATTTCTGAAGTGATACCACCCATTATTTCTTGTGGAGTGTAAGCTATAAAATAATAAAGTGTTACAAATAAATTAAATAATAATTGCTTCAAATGAAAAATAAAAATATATATAGACAAAAATATCATTGATTATAAAAGTATAATACATTTGAACATTTTACTTACTGATATAAAATATCACTAAAATAATGAATATAAATGTAAAGTTTTTCAATCACATGCGAGAAAACACAACTGAATTCATATTAATGCATTGTTAGTTCATAAAAAGTAGACAGAATACACTGAAGAACAATTTTTGTTTGTTTTCTGTTGCATGAGATTTTTTGAACAAATCTAATATATTTTCACATTGTTGATTTTAAATCTGCAATCAGTTTCTCTTCACAAGCTACAGTTTTTATGCAATTTAATAATATAGTCTGAACTAAATTTTTTTAAAAAATTAATTTGTGTTTAAAAAAGCAACAACCTAGTTTTACTATATTATTAAATTGTATAAAAACTAATGTAGCTTGTGAGAAACTGTTTGCAGAATTAAAGTCAGCAATGTGAAAATATCTAAGATTTGTTAAAAAAAATCTCAAGCATCAGGAAACATACATATATTTTTAATTCACTCGTGCAAGGCCGGAATAGCCAGGTTGGTAGGGCACAAGGCCCATATCCAAAAGGCCGTGGGTTCGATCCCCACCAGCTGAAGACTTCTTGAGTAGTAAATGGTGATTGATGTACGTTAAATCTGTTTAGTCACAAAGTCCTCCATGTTCCCGTAACAAATGATACCTATGGGGATCCAGGAGTTTCCTTGTCTTCTGGACTGGTTCAAAATTACAAGACTACGGAGTTGAACATTAGTAGTCGTAAACCCAAAATTGGGGCGGCTGTTCAACGCCGGTTTTATATATATATATATAAAAAAAAAAATCACTTGTGTGACTACTAAGTGTCTCCACTTTTATGATATTATATAGGGCATGGTTTGAGGAAGGCGATAATACGTTTCAGTTTATAAAGCAATAAGTTAAGATCATATGTTTTTTGTTTGATTTTAGTGTTATTTTCAAAGATGCAGAAAAATGTATACAAATATATATATAGATAAAGAGACGTTCTTTATTAAGTTATACATCCAGGAAAGAATAAAATAAACAAAAAATACCATTTTGAAAAAAAAAAAACCTGTAGCTTTCAAAACAATCGGCAGCTTTTCTAACAAAATTTGAGGCTTGAAATCGCCACATCCAAATTAGGCAAGATCAAGAACTTGAATAAATGCAATAAAAATATGCTCCCCAATGTATTAATCTGAAAATAAAGAAAAAAATAAACAAATAAGAGCAATTAATAATTTTTATTTACCATTTCTAGCATGAGCATTGTCTGTGTAGAATCCATTTCTTATAGGAAGTCTCCCTGTTAGCAAAGCTGCACGGGCTTTAATAAAAAGAAAGAAAATAAGTGATTACAGCATTTTCTTTAAGTATGTTCTGACAGATCATAAAACTGTATCTTACATGGAGAGCATAGTGGATTAGCTGTGTAAAAGTCAGTCAACACAGTACCTTCAAGAGCCATTTGATCTAAGTTTGGAGTCTCTTTACTTGGTTCTCCAAAAACTCCAAGATCACCCCATCCCATCTAAAAAGTATCAATATTAGTAGTATTAGTTACAGAAAAATATTTAAAAAAATGTAATTATTAAAAAAAAAAAAAGAACTATTCACGTGTTTCAATTTTGTGTAAAAGTGATGCCAAGATTTCCCCAATAAGAGAGCATAGCTCCTGCCTTGAACTCAAGGCAAAACTGCTAATTTTGACAATGAAAAGAATGTTTAAACCTGACAATTTATGAATATATTTCTTTCTGTGAAATAGTGATGAACTGCACCATTAATGTTATTGAGATTATTTAAAAAAATTAAAAAGTGGTGCTAAAATTTAGAAATTTATATCATTTTCTGCGGCAAATGAAAAAAACAAACAAAATAAGCTTGACCAGTTCAAAATATATGTTGAGGAAAACAACCATTTAAGGTTTTAAATTCTCTCTATCATGCTAATGAACTATCAATATAGTGATATTTAAAATGAGAAATTATCTATACACTCAATTAAAATATTTCACAAATAGGCCCTCTTATATAAAAATAAAGAGATTTAAATTGCATAAAAAACATTAATATTAGAAAAAGTATCATTCAATAATTAAATGCTATGTCCTAGAAAATTACAAGCATTCCATTATAGATATGAGAATTAATGGATAACCTGAGACAGAGGCTTTAAAAAAAGTTTTATTACATTAGTAAAAATAACACCAGTAATTAAATAACTAAATACAAACTGCAGAATAAAATCCTCATTTAAAAATATTGTTTGTATTTTAGACTAGATTTCATTCGGACATTTTATTTGGTATGAACTAAACTTTCACCAATACTCACTTTTAAAAATGTCCTGAAGTATATAACAACTTTCAAATTAAAAAAGTTTTTCTCCTAATTTTTTTTTAAATAAATAAAGAGAATAAAATAAATAAATTTAGAAAAAAAAATATGGTTGAATACTACATAAGAGCATTTTAAATATCTTAGATTTAAATGTCTTATCATATCAAATATGTACACTTAAGAAAATATTTCTGATTGAGATTGCTCTCTTATTAAGAACTTTATTTTAATGTTTTTTCATGTTACAACTTATTTATTTTATCTTCAGAAACTATTTTCATTATACTACAAAAAAATTAAGTTTATAAACTCTTAATCTCAAAAATTGTTAAACATAATTAAATAAAAAAATAACATTAGTTTAATTTTTATACAAAATCAAGTGATACATTAACTTTATTTTTAAAATAAATATAATGTAACAACCTTTTAGAGATAATAATTTTTCACTTTCCAACCAGGCATCAAAAATTTTTTTCTCCTTTTCCCCCTTTTTGAGTTAACTAAATATAACTTACAATTCAAATTACAATAAAATCTGCATAAATTTAATAAAGTTATAAATAAAGTATTGGGTGAAAATTAAGCTGTATCAAAACAACACAAATATTTCAATTTAACACAGTTGCTAAACAATAAAGTTACACAAATTATTTACTACTTAATTACAGTTAATCACAGAGAAAAGGGAGAAAAAATGAACATTTGTAAACAATATATTATTTTCAAGTTTGATCAGCAATAAAATATTTTCAAAATTTATGTAATTGTATTTGTTTAAAATAACGTTAACAATCCACGTTTGTTAACAAAATTCAAATAAAGCTTTGAAACAAAATATTAAAAAATAAGTAAATGAAGTAAGAATATTTTTCGACAAAGCTTGGAGTATAATCTAATAGAAGAGAACTGGCCCTAATCTGGTGTTATAGATTATAAAATAAAATATACTTACATCATCCATTAGCATTATTATAATATTAGGAAGTTTACATTCAGTGAAACTAACGAAAGTCAAAATTGCTAATATTGAAATCACAAGTTTCATTTTCATAATTTTTTAAATAGCATTTAAGAAAAATAACAAATAAAATAATTTTTATAATTTTCTTGTGCAGCAAACAATATAGCATGAAACTGGAATATTTCTCATAATGAAATCATTAATTTTGATAAAAGAAATTTGACATAGATTCTATTCACATGATGCTTTTATCTTGCTTTCTGGATTTTTATTTATATGCAAACTTTTGTAATATCTGACTCAAGCTTTTCTTTCGCCTCACATTTTACGCTTAAACCAAACTAAACTCAAGTTGATACTTATTTCAGATTTCTACGATGCATTCTCATTGCCTATAACTTTTTCGCGTGCGTTCTTTTTCCTAACATGTCTCACTCGATTGAGTTCAAAAGGGATGCCCAGAGATGTGTGAATTGGATGCAGCAAGAATGATCTCTAAGTTTGCCATCTTGTGGTGAGTTGTAAAAACTATTAGAGAGGTCTAAGAGAAAGGTATTGAGAAGTTTTTAGTTTTATTTTATCTGTTGATACTATAAAACGATGCGAAATTCCTAAAACAATTTTTTTTGTAAAAATTAATGATTATGTATTCTAGTTTCTGCAACATTTTTCGCTTTAAATTTGCTTTAAAAGCATAGTAAACAAAATAATCACATAAATTGATTTCATTACCAAGCTTTCTTTATTATTTTTATCTTGGAATTTTTGATTCGCACTTTCTCGATGTTTTATTGTACATAACTAACTTTTGCTGATAGAGTGTTATTTAACAGTAGTATACTATTTAAAAAAATATTGAAAATAAAGGGCTACTTTATTAAATTAGGAGAAGTAGTGATTAACATATCTTTTGGCACTTCCATAGATTCTCCCTCAAAAATGCAAAGCAATAAAATTATGTGATTTGTGCTTTTGAGATAATACTATAAAACCCTGAAAACCGCTTTGAATGATGCTAAAAATTGACCTAATTAAGAAGAGAAAAAAACAAAGATATTTTTCAAAAATTTAAAAACATGCAAACGTTTAATTTTGAGCTTATCTTTCAAAAAATGATGATTGCAGAATTATATTGTCACCACTTTATACAAAAAGAACATAATAGAAAAAAAAAGAATAGAGAATCTAAAATACCGTGCATCTTGCATCTCAAATTCTGATTTGATGATGTCCTTGTATTTTGTATACTTCAATAGGTACTGTCGAATAAATTATGCCTCAATCATCCACAAATAAAGATTTGTGAGAATCAAATTAAAACGATTAAAAGCATATATAGAATTTCCTCACTCCATCTCAACCCCTTCGATTGTTGAGTTCAGTCAATTTAGGAAAAAGGTCTCACAAGCTTAATCAATTTACTTTAGTTCATGAATTATTTTGATACGCCCGTTGACTGAGTGGTAGCCCCTCGCATCTCCATGCCACAGGTCTTGGATTCCATTCACAGACCGGGCAATGTTGACTCAGCCTTTTACTCGCCTTCAGTGGGTCCATGAAACGAGTACCAAGCATGCTTAAAGACTAAACACTGGAAGATCCACTGTAGGTTGACCACTCAATCGGAAAATCTCCTGCACCTCAGAGCCCAAGGTCAAGGAAACTGGGATGGGCTCAGTAGGTCTTGTCCCCTTATGGAGTGTCGCGTCACTGAGTTTAGTTTAGTATGAATTATTTTAAACAAATAAGATAAATCAATTAAATAAGTAACAGCATAAATTTTAAAATCTAAGGTTAATCATATCACATTGTTTTAATATTGCTTTTCCCTGTTTTTAGATTAATGAGTCTTGAAAAGAATAAAGGTGTCGTAACTTTTATGCAATCTTTGGATTCTCTCTCTCTTAGAAAATCATTTATTGACATTATCAGACAATGCTTCTTTTAAAATGATGTTGTACTGTAAATGTTTTGATTTTGTTGAGGCAACCACTACTAAGACTTAAATTTAATTCAAAATATTATTTATATTAAGTGCAATTGTTAATACATCATATTTAAATTAGTATATGAAATGATGAAAAATAAATGTTGTAAAAACTTATTAAACGTATACTAAACTGCTTTCCAAACTTTAAAAAAAGCTGAATCAGTTATTCTGAATACATGCTTTTAAAAATTTAAATCCTATTTTAATAGATATTTCTTTATTTTTTGCCTAATTTATTTATAATTGAATAGAATTATTTACAACACAAACAAATTAGTTATTTTGTGTCCGTACATTTATATTATGTGTAATATTAGGTTTATATACTATACATTTGTGATCCTTTCATGAAGCATGATATTTTTTCTTTTTTTTTTCCATAACTTTATACTAAATTTTTAATGTAACTCAAAGTTGTTGAAAAACAAATTAATAATTTTTGAGATTTGTAACTACAAGAAGTTATGTTTAGAATGTCTAAAACACCAAGCGTTTAGCTTTTGGGTTGCTGGTATTCCAATTCCGTCACTAAAATTACCGAAAAACCTAACCTAATAAATGTTCCTTAACAGGGGGGAAAATAGCTTGTCACGAGATACAACGTCTCTGCCATATAAACCGGTGGAACATAGAACACGAAAAAAAAAATTTGTTTTGAAATTTTTTTTTACATCAGAGATTAATTATATGGTTGTGCAGTTTCGTATTTTTATCCATAAATATTCATATTAACTGTACTCGTCAATGTGATCTTAGCTTATTTATGAAACTTCCATGCTTTCATGATGCCTTCTCCAATAGGGTAAAATTGTCTGAAATGATGAAGAGAGACGGTACTCATACTTTTCCAAAAATCGACATTATATATATATTTTTTCCTCTCTGAAACCTTTTAATGTATGGTTTTAAATTGGAAACTTGCTTAAGTTTCAAAAAGTCCTTCTTCTGTAAAAAAAATAGTTTATTCATGCTAAATTTGAAAAAATAAAGATGAAATTTTTTTTCTTCTGGAGAATCATTGTAGAGAATTAGACTTTATACGTTTTTATAAAAGTAAGTAAGAAATGGGATATTTTCTGGGAAATAAGTGGGATCGGATAATGCCTTCCCTGGAAAGCACAAGTGAAGTTTCGTGTGTGCTTTCATGATTCTATATTGGTTAATATGTGATTCCTTCAAAACTTTCTTGGTAGGGAAAAATTGTAAGACTATATCATAAATTAGTTTTCTTGATAATAGTATTTTTCAGAAAGCCATATTTCTGGAAAATATTTTTCAATCTCTCCTCAAAAATTATACAACCGCTTATGATTTTGTCCTTATGAGAATATGAAATAATCAGATTCTCTACAATGTGGCGTTGGAATTTTTTCTATATTTATAAATTTGACTTCTGTAAAAGCTTCAAAAGTTTATTTTTTATAATAAAAATACGAAATTAAATTTTTGAAGTCCATAAAAAATTAATGTAAAGAAAAATTAGATGTGCCTAGAATTTTTTTCACTACACTATAGAGAATAATACTATATACTATTTGAGAAGATAAATATTTTCTGAGATACAGATCGCAGGAGTGTGAGTTTTTTTTTCTTCCTGGAAAACATGAGTTAAGTTTGTAAATTTGATTGTCGTGCTTATTACACAATTCTGTATTGGTCACTGTAATTCTTTCCATTAGTCAGAGAAACATTTTCATTATTTCTCTGGCTAAACATTTCATACAAGGTTTCAGAATATGCAAAAAAGACAAGTTTATTTGGAGAGGGTTGTCCCACTTTAGAAACAATCAGAATAGACAAACATTTTCGCGAAAAAAAAATTTATGATAAAAGTTTGGGAAAAAAAAGAAGTAGAGAGAAAGAACATTTAGAAATATGCTCATTTATTTCCTTCAACTGAAATGAGAAACTAATATTTTCCCTTCTTTTTACTGAAATTAGAACTAAGACAAAAACTGACAATGTTATTAAAAGCTTTTAAAGCCAATAATTTGCTTTTATAAGAAATGGTAACATGATTGAAACTTTAATCATATTGAGTAAAATAAAAGAGAGCAAAAAATTTTTTTGAAACATGTCTCTACAGGAAACTGTTAATTTTTAATTAAATGTTATTCTTTGATGATCCTTTTTCGTTGTAAAATTCTTTGAAAATAAAAATATGTACAACGTAAGCAAGTGCATAAATTTGTTTTTTTGTATATAAATATTTTTTAATGCTACAAGATGTACAAAAAATTTTTTTTTGGCACTCAGAAATGAGTTTTAAGCAATTTTGTGCGGTAGGGTGTAACATCAGGATGCTGGAGAGAATTAAGTAATGTAATTCTTAGCAACTTTATTCTATCTATAAATAGTCCAGTAATCACCACCCTCAATAAATATATATATATATATATTTTTCAATTATCATAAAATAATATTGAAAAGAAAACACACGAGCAGTTCGGAAAATAAGTTTTAGCCAAGAAAAAACAAAAGCAATATGAAAATCTTACGATTCAATTCTGAAGTAAAAAAAGCTTCCTCCGACTCAGAGTCTGAAACCGTCTGCTGCTATGGAAGCAAGTAAAAACGCATTTCGAGCACAAGAGGAAAACGATTTTTAATTCACTCCCCGACCTGAGTAAAAACTCGTGACCCTACTTGAAAAAATTTATCACATAAGCATTGTCAACGGCAGTGTTGCAGATAATTGGCGAGGGGAGTTCTTCAGGTAGAGAGATAGTAGGTGGGATTAAAAATATTAAAATCCATTTATTTGCTGGATGATGTCTCTTAAAATCACCTTTCTCTTCTTCTTAGTTTTATCTTGAAACCACTCAGGTTTTGATGAGTTGAGATTTACCAACCGTGACAAAGATTCGCCATTTTTTGATTATGTTTTTTTAAATTTTCCTAGCTTAATTGCATGTGTTTTTTTTAACTTCACATTTGTTAGCAAATATTCTAAATATATATACTAAGAGATTGTTTAAAATGGAACACCCAGTCTATGTATAACAAACATGTGTGTACCAGTCACATTGTTTTTTTTTTTTTTATAAGGATGTTTAGTGTACATGTGTTATAATTTCAGTCAAAATAGAAAACAAATGAATCTTTTATTATGCGGTGGATAAAGAATTTTCATGTTTTCAAAAAGGTGTTATCAGACACTTAATGAATGACAAAATATCATTAACAGTATTTTGCATCTTCCTTCTTTAATCTTCGGGAGAATAATCTAGCAGGATTTATAGTTTCTCTGTTTTGGTTAGTTTCTGAAAAAAAAAAGAAGAAATTTTTAAAAATAATCGCAGAGCAAAACAGTCATTTATAATAAAATTGCTTTTAAAAAGGAAAATATTAACAAGAAAAACATTAATAAGAAAAGTATTAAAAAGAAAGTAAGTGTTAGTAGATAAAAAGTCCTATAGGGAAATAAAAATGTAAGCATATTAAATGTAAAATTATTTTTCCTATTACTTTTTAAAATTTTATTTTTATTAAATTGTAGAAAAATTATTATTTTACCTCAGGTCTGTGAAACTCAAACTTTTTTAAGAGGTATTTTTTAATTGCCTGTATTGTTCGAAATTTATTTATTTTATTAACTCTTTGCAATCGTTACTCTACTTGTCGAAATTAATTATTCTTTGATGAACATAATAGACAGGGTGGGGGGGGCAGGATGAACATAAAAAAAGTGAGGGGGGCTTTTTTCTTCTTAATCGATAAAGAAGAAAAAAGCCCCCCCTTTTTTTTCTTCTTTTTTTTAAAAAAAGGAAAAGAGCTATTATACTTTAGAGCAGTTTTTAAAATATTATTTTGAATTTTATGTATCTCCAAAGCCTATCGACTAAGGTGAACAATAGTGTTTAATACTGTGATTAGTTCAATCTACTCATGACAGGAACGATAATAAAGCTTTTTTATAAAATAGACATACGAGTGCAAAGGTTTGAATTTAAAATAATTATGAATTAAAGCTTTATTTATTATATTTTTGTGCTGCCTGAAAAGGATTTGGACTTTTAACCCTGAACACACAGAAAGGTCTAAAATAGTACCTTTCCAATTTTGATATGAGATTACCGATATCACCTAATATAGATAGGATTGATAAGTTCTGTTACTCTACTTATTTATAAACATATCAACAAATAAAGTTTTTGTTAACAATACTTTAAATAAGTACTTTAAATAAATACTTTAATAATACTTTAAATAAATACTTTAAGCAAATAAATTAAAAAATTTAACAAACTGATTTTTCCGCTTGCTATTTCCATGTAAACACGCCGAGTACATGTACCTCTCTCTTTCATTTTTGCAATTTGGTGAAGATTAAAATTATAATTAAATTCATTACACTAATTACTGAATATCTAAGTTAAAACGACAATTTTACATCACCGCGTATATTCTCGAAACTTATACGCTTAACTTCAGTAATTAAGTTTGTTTCATTAGAACAATCTCTTTAAAAATATTTTGTAGTTTTTTTTTTAAATTTAGAGTTAAAAAATGGATCAAATATAAATAGTATAAAGATATATTTTTGCACCACAGAATAGTAGCATTTCAGATTTCTTACCAAATATCTTAATAGGTATTTAGCAAAAGTCTATTTTCTTCATTCTTTACTGGTTCTGTGTACAGCCTGAAAAAATATAATATATGAATAAAAGATATGATTTATAATTAATATATGATAATTATTACCTTAATTTGTAATTATTTCAAGTGTCACTCTCCAAATACGCTATTTTTTAAAACAAATAATGTTCTGATTTTTCAGTACAAAATAGTGATGTATAAAAAAATTTCCCTTTACCCCGGCATAATTTTAGAGATGTTTGCCGTAAAAAGTACACATAGTAAATTATTTTAAAAATGTTCTTGCTTTTATGATTCCCGAGACAGCGTGATTTTCTAAATTAAAATTTATTCGATAAATAATTCAAAACATTCGCACTGAATCTGAAAGCAGTGAGAATAATTTAATACCAAATTTTCAAAATTTAAGGGATATAGTTAGTATTCAAATATCTATTTTTTGAAGAAAAAAACAACATATCTTTCCATTATTAAAGTAAAATAGACTAAATTTCTTAAATATTTTTTTATTATTCTAGGCATTATTTCATATGTGCCGAAACTCATTGTAATTCGGGACAGTGATACTTCAGTTGCATAACTTGTAAGTTTCAAAAATAGTCAGAGTACTGTGGTTTACATGATTATGAGTAGTTAAAGGGAAGAAAAAAAATATCCCCCCCCTTTTTCAGTCATGTTTCTCATTTGGTGCAAAATTTAAACATTTCAAAATTCAAACAAAGATAATTATCATCATTATCATAATGATTTTAATATTGCAACTTATCATTGCCGCTTTCTTCATCAATTGGAGTTTTGATTACGGTGCATTCAAACATTTTTAACGAAAAATTTAAAGAACTGGCATTTATATGGTTAATTTAAGTTTGAAATAGAAGCACTGGAATTGAAAATAAAATTTTTTAATAAAACCAAAACATTGTAAAAAAATAATAATTACCATTTCTACTTCTTCACGTAATTTGTCCATGTCTTTTTTCAAAGATTTACATCTGTTTCTCCAAAGATTCATTTCCTCTAAAGCATCTTGAATATTTCTTTGGGAGTCATCATAAGCTGATTGTAATTCCTAGAATGTGATACAAAAAAACTTATTAAGTTTTAAACATATTGGATATGACTTTAAAAAAAGGATTATTTCTTTTACAGTTAAACGACTAATTTATAAATTTGAAAATGCGTATATATTTAATTACTTTCATGAAATATATTACATTGCATTTTATTTGTACTAGTGTTTAATTTTTGAAAGTGATATTGTATTGCAACTTAAAATACCTGGGATGGAATCCCATATCGATAAGAGTATTATTTTCAGTCCTTGGTATGAAAAAAAAAAAACGAACTCAGTACCAAAAATACTAGTCTTTCAAAATTATTTATTAATTTACCGTAATGAATTATAACTATTTGTTTATATTTCAAGAATATATATTGAATTTGAGAATAAAGAGTAAAAAATAAATTCAATCGGGCATTCAAAATGGGACGAAAAATATTTTGAAAGTTTAGTATTAATCTTTATGATAATAAAAACTTTTAATTAAATGTTCTATTGAAAACATTCGATTCATTATTTTAGGGAATAACTTAAGAGTGTCATTTGTTTCTGAAATTGCAGCAACTTATTATGTAATTTTTTCGGTTTGAATTTCTCTTTTCAATAATAAATCTTAGCATTTTGTGCTAAACTAAAATAAAATTTACGATAAAAACAATGAAACTGAGGTAATACTATTTTTGACACTTAATAATAGATGTAAGTGGCATGGTTGAAAGTAAGACTCGAAAGAGAAGAAACTGATAGTAAAATATTTCATTTTTCGCTTGTTTTTAGAGAGAGTAAAAGTTTGGTGACTACCGCATTTAATTAAGAGTTATTACGTAGATTTATTTATAAAATCTCCTTCAGTGATTTTTAAAAAGTAAAATACAAGTAACATTATGAAACTTTTACTATTTTTAATTATAAACTATTTACTAATTCTTGGGCAATGAATTATCACTTTGCATAGTATGCTACAGAGCAACGACCTGTAGTAGTCATGTAAAAGCTGAATAAGAAATTTTAATCTAGTACAGTACAGTTACGTGACTGATACATGTAGCAGTCATGAAGGACCTGGGTAAGAAACTGTCATGTAGAACAGTATAGCATTATAAAACAATATACATGACCACTCATTACAATAGTCACGTAGAACCTGGGTAAGAAACTGTCATGTAGTATAGTTACATGAGAAATACATGTAGTACAGTTAATCTTAATGAATATTATATGCCTGAAGCAAATCCCATAATCTCATTAAGGTTACAGGGAAAAAATTTAAGCATTTCTGTAAAAACCTGAAAAGCCAGGTCTTTTCATTAAAGCCTGATAAAACTCGTTTTTTTTCTAAGTAAAACTCATAAAAAATAGCTTTTCACAAACCCTGTTTTTTTGGAAGTAATCTGCTTATAACGATATCAATTAGAAGGAATATAAATTAAAGCGTGAGTGCTATGAAAAAAAACCCCCTACATTTTATTGCATAAACATTTAATAAAATACGATGCTATTTTTATACAGTTTAAAACAGTCTGCGGTACTATTGGATGGTGTTGGATGTTACCACTTACCAGCAACTGAAGTGCTTGTCTCTTGCAAAGCTTTTGCAAGTCGCTTGTTTGGTCTGAAGTCACGTCAATTGATTTGTGAAGTCCGGTTATTTCATTGCTGTACTTTGACTTTAAAGAAGATAATTCGGATGTCAGTTTACCACTGCAATCTGATAGTTTCCTGTCAAGGCTCTCAACCTGATCTTGTAGTACACGGCTGTAAAACAGAATCACATGTTTGCTTATAAATTCGGAAGAATAATTACTATTAAAACAATTAAAAAGAAATAAAAAATAGTATTAGTGAAAGAGAGAAATTTTATATCTTCTAACAAAATTATTCATTATTCGGGAAAAATTTCACTTATTTAATCGTAAGTTTTAGTTAGCTGCAAGTTTATTTCTGTACTATTTATCTTCAAGTTCTTAGATTTAAAATGGTGAATGCTGACAAATTATTAAAAAATAAATAAATTATTGTTTAAAACTATATCTGAAACTTGTGCACTGAGTAGTCATTTTATGACCACCTGACAGTTTCATGCAAATGATCTATTGGGTCACAGTATTGGTTTTAGTGGCCTCGCGTAGTGTAAAAAAGAAAGCTGAGCTCTTAAGACAGTGGCAGTGTAAGTGAATTCCTTGAGAAGTTGAAGTTGGAGTTTTATGATTAGATGAACTTAGGCGTGGGGTGATACAAGAGCTAAAATTCTGATATGCTGTTAATATTGTGAAGGATTATATGGTTTGAGGAACACGAGGAAAATTCCTCTTCATTGCGTTGGCCCTCACAATTCCTAGACCTCAATTCATTTGGTTACGTAGTTGAAGTTAAAGGAACTATCCGGCAGCTTCATTCATAATCATTTTGTCTTTTAACACTGGAAAGTCCTATTCATATACCACAAACGACCTATCATGGTCGCTTGTGGTATATGAATAACATATGAGTAGACGTCGGCTGGATTAAAGTTAAAAGGTAGAAAACGACATATTACGGAGATGGTAGTAATAAAGTGATTGCTCAGTGGATATTTAATGATATTTAAGAATAGCTACCTTTGTTCAAAATTAAAAAGCTTTATGTAAAGTCAGAAATTAGTGGATTTTAAGGAATTAAATTTTCTAACCAGCGAAAAAAAAGTAGAGAATTATTTTTAATAAAAGAAAATTTTGCAAATAGAACATAATTTTCAGAATTTTTTCTGTGTAATTATAATTATATTTAATTTTAAAGAAATTTAAAATTAAAATATAGTGTCAATTTATTTTATGAGCTAAGCTTACCAAAAAAAATACTGAATTTAACTATAATTAATTAATGCAAAAGATCATACTGTAATTGGTAATATAATTAATATTATTTAAGGGAATGCATTTTTAAACAAAGAGCTTGATATCTTAATTTTTTTATCTTGATAGATTTATAGCTAGTTATCTTGATTTTTAGATTTTATGAATTTTGATTTTCTTTTTCCTGGAGAAAATTGTATATTTAATAAAATTTGAACTGGTGCAGAAATGGAATTCTGTATATGTCCCCGAACAGATCTGATTTACTTTTTCAATGTATCAACTAGTAGGAACAAATAATATTTTTAATGCATTTTCGTAACAGAAAACTAAATCATATTAAATCTCTCTTAATTGTAAGCTATCATATTAAATTTTCTAATATTTTTTACTTAATATTGTTTTTATTTATTTTACATAATTTCTTCATGCGTAAGCACACGCGGGAAATTCTTTTAAAAGTATATGTTCAATAGCGTGTACAAGTTGATTTCATGCTCAAACACTTTTATACACACGGAGAAGAAAAATTTTGGTAAAATTACCGTATTGTATCGTTAAAACATTTTGCGTTTTTTGGTACACCAAGGGGATACATAAGGAAGACATCAAGGTAGAAGCAGAACAATTTCGAGACAAACAATAAGATGGGCAATATGGTCAGCAGTAAGCACCGGTCACCTTTCCTTCTCAAACAAACAATCTAAAGCTGGGTAGGCTTCAAGCCACTATCGGAAAGTCCAGTTCTATAGGTCCAGTTCTATACAATTACAACTCAGTGCTTCAAGGACTTTGTTATCACGATTTGCGATCTCAAATATTACTTATTTGAGATTATTTGGCTAATTCTCCGCTTAAAGACATTCATTTTTTAAAACTAATTTTAGAAAAATGCTTTAAAAATTCTTTCTGTTTGATTATCTGTTTTAAGACTATAGCTGCATATATAGTGCAAATATCGAAAGTATTTTTTTTGGCCCGTTCAAGTGTTTAATCCTGGATTTGAATAATAAATGTTATTTTTAGCAGCGTGCATTTTAATTTAAGCTACCACCAGAAGGTCTCAACAGCCGGCACTAATAAATAACAGATGAGCTAAGTTTTTATGATGACATATTTTCAGAAATCTTGAACAGAAGCCAAATGTAGATACCAGAGATATCATTATTTTCTGAATTGCACGAAAAAAAAAACTGTCAATTACAAAATACTTCAAATAGTTATTATTATTTTTTTTTTTTGGTATGAAAATAACTGAAATCTGAAGAAAAAAAAACATGATAATATAACATTTTCGTTCTTTTTTGTTATTGTAATAGTTAAAAAAATAAAACTACAAACTCATATGAAAAACAAACAAACAGAGCTCTTAGTTATTTAAAAAAAACAATAGATAAATATTTTTGCTTTTCAAATTGCAACAAATGGAAGAATCGCAAAATAAAGCAAATCATTATTCCGTCCAGATTTTTTAAAATTAGTTTTTGGTCTATTTACGAATAAATTAAAGATAAATAGTTTACATTTTGGG
Source organism: Parasteatoda tepidariorum (assembly GCF_043381705.1). Classification (NCBI taxonomy): domain Eukaryota; kingdom Metazoa; phylum Arthropoda; class Arachnida; order Araneae; family Theridiidae; genus Parasteatoda; species Parasteatoda tepidariorum. Next base: position 62,635,020 of record NC_092204.1, on the reverse strand, counting down.
ACAACGAAAATAAATTAATAATAAGATATCAATTTCATTATTAATTAGTTATTTGTACACATTTTAAAGCGGGGATGCCCTTCCCTCTGCAGAGGATCAAAATTGTGATGGCATGTTTTCGGATCAACGTCAGGGTTATTTCCCAGACCGTCGAACATATAGCCCATTGTTTAGCTTTAGTGAGACGTAAATAAAGACTACCGCATATTTTTTTCAGCACTTGTGTATTCATGTTTTCTTTTCTTTGAAAAAAAAAAACTGTGTATCAGATTCTTATAAAGGACACGCTTAAAATACTATTAAATAGTTTAAAAAAGGTAAATAAATAAATAAAGTTTCATGAAGTGTACATTATGTAATTTAATAAAAGCAAATACTGTAATGATCCATCGATTCTTAAGGAAGTTTTGAATCAGCTTTGTAATCGGTGCAAGTTGGTAGCAATGCACGAATCATTCAGATAATGTCATATTCGAACCTAGGTTATCACAACAGAAACTCAAAATTTAGAGCGTAACCCGAACTTAGACCGAAGAGATCGAAAGCTATACATATCTAAATGAATAAAAAAGGGTGAAAACGAGTGCCTTATTACTTTTATGACCTACCGAATAAAACGACAAAACAAGTAAGATTTCTTTTATAAAACGAAAAGTTGTTGCTCTAAATAAATAAGATAAACATAAATAAATAAATAATTAAAGCTTTATTAAAATGCTTGATATTTTATTTAATCAACGCTAAAGGAAAGTTTGTCTCAATAGAAAATAATACTGGGAATCCTATTTTTTTTTAAAGATAAGTAAAAGTTTTAAATTTATTTTATTTTTGACAAAATAAATGTATAACTTTTAAAATAGGAAAAGGAATCTAATGGAAAGTCTGAACAATTGTAATTATTAAAAGATTAATATCGAGGACAAATTTATCTAGCAATTTCAGTAAGATTTAATGCAATTAATATAAAATCATTTTTTTATTTCTTCTAAATGTTGAAGTATTTGTTATGGAATATAATACTAAAACAAAAGCAATTCTAATTTTTATCTAACTATTTTCTTAATCTATTTACTTGAATTTACATACTGATTAATTCATTTGAATTTCCAAATATTATTTATTTTTAAGGTTGCATTTATTTCAATACATTTTCGCTTTTCATCTATTCCATTTTCCATCAAAAGCATGTAAAATATGCATATCAAAAGTAGATGCTATTTGTAAAGACGTTTCCATTAATTTTGCATCCACCATCGGGAGTAAAAATAACTTTTTGATTTGTNGTTGAAGTTAAAGGAACTATCCGGCAGCTTCATTCATAATCATTTTGTCTTTTAACACTGGAAAGTCCTATTCATATACCACAAACGACCTATCATGGTCGCTTGTGGTATATGAATAACATATGAGTAGACGTCGGCTGGATTAAAGTTAAAAGGTAGAAAACGACATATTACGGAGATGGTAGTAATAAAGTGATTGCTCAGTGGATATTTAATGATATTTAAGAATAGCTACCTTTGTTCAAAATTAAAAAGCTTTATGTAAAGTCAGAAATTAGTGGATTTTAAGGAATTAAATTTTCTAACCAGCGAAAAAAAAGTAGAGAATTATTTTTAATAAAAGAAAATTTTGCAAATAGAACATAATTTTCAGAATTTTTTCTGTGTAATTATAATTATATTTAATTTTAAAGAAATTTAAAATTAAAATATAGTGTCAATTTATTTTATGAGCTAAGCTTACCAAAAAAAATACTGAATTTAACTATAATTAATTAATGCAAAAGATCATACTGTAATTGGTAATATAATTAATATTATTTAAGGGAATGCATTTTTAAACAAAGAGCTTGATATCTTAATTTTTTTATCTTGATAGATTTATAGCTAGTTATCTTGATTTTTAGATTTTATGAATTTTGATTCTTTTTTTCTGGAGAAAATTGTATATTTAATAAAATTTGAACTGGCGCAGAAATAGAACGTCCCCGACCAGAGTAAGTGTGATATTATTCGGAAAAATACAGTTTATTTATTCTTAACTAGCTGCCTTAGGCGATCATCTGATTTACTTTTTCAATGTATCAACTAGTAGGAACAAATAGTATTTTTTATGCATTTTCGCAACAGAAAAACTAAACCATATTAAATCTTTATTAATTGTAAGCAATCATATTAAATTTCAAATATTTTTTACTTAATATTGTTTTTATTAGTTTTACATACTTTTCATGTATACTTTTCTTCCCAAACAAACAATCTAAAGCTGGGTAGGCTTCAAGTCACTATCAGAAATTGAGGTCCAGTTCTATACAGTTACAACTCAGTGCTTCAAGGACTTTGCCATCACGATTTGTGATCTCAAATATACTTATTTGAGATTAATTTGGCTAATTTTCCGCTTAACGACATTAATTTTTTAAAACTAATTTGAGAAAAATGCTTTAAAAATTTTTCTTAAGACTATAAGACTTTTCTTAAGACTATTGATTATTTGTCTTAAGACTATAAGCTGTATATATAGTGCAAATATCGAAAGTATTTTATTGTCCTGTTCAAATGTTTAATCCTAGATTTGAATAATAAATGTTATTTTTAGCAGCGTGTATTTAAATTTAAGCTACCGCCAGAAGGTCACAGCAGCCGGCACAAATAAATAACAGATGAGCTAAGTTTTTATGATGACATATTTTCAGAAATTTTGAACAGAAGCCAAATGTAGATACCAGAGATAACATTATTTTTTGAAATGCAGGGAAAAAAAACTGTCAATTACAAAATACTTCGAATAGTTATTTTTTTTTTGGTGTAAAAATAACAGAAATCTGAAAAAAAAAGAAACATGATAATATAAAATTTGAGTTCTTTTTTCTAATTGTAACAGTTACATTAATAAAACCGTAAACTCATATGAAAAGCAAACAGAGCTCTTAGTTATTTAAAAAAAAATAGAGAAATATTTTTGCTTTTTAAATTGTAACAAATAGAAGAATCGTAAAATAAAGTAAATCATTATTCCGCCTGGATTTTTTTAAAATTAGTTTTTGGTCTATTTACGAATAAATTAAAGATAATAGTTTACTTTTTGGGACAACGAAAATAAATTAATAATAAGATATCACTTTCATTATTAATTAGTTATTTGTACATATTTCAAAGCGGGGGTACCTTCCCTCTGCAGAGGATCAAAATTGTGATGGCATGTTTTCGGATCAACCTCAGGGTTATTTTAATTTCCCAGACCGTCGAACATATAGCCCATTGTTTAGCTTTAGTGAGACGTAAATAAATACTACAGCATATTTTTTTAGCACTTGTGTATTCATATCTTCTTTTTTTTTTTTAAAAAAAACCTGTGTATCAGATTTTTATAAAGGGCACACCTAAAATATTATTAAATAGTTTAAAAAAGGTAAATAAATAAATAAAGTTTTATGAAGTGTACGTTATGTAATTTAATAAAAGCAAATATTGTATATTTATCAATAAACTAAATAAATAATAATAATTTGTTGTATTCACATCATATTTAAAAAAAATGGCAAATTATTTCTTAATGAGCGTTGAACAACACATTTTATTTAGCGGATGAAGGAATCTTAGTATTCAACTTAAAACTTTATAACTTGGAAATCGATGCCGAAGACTAAGGAACACCTGTGTCTCTACAGAAAACTTCTTCAATAAAACTAAACATTTGCTTCATATGGAAAGGAAAACCTCGAAAACTCTCCCTGGTTAGATTGATGGTAATAGAACTCTTACCCATGATCCATCGATTAGTAAGGATGTTTTGCATCAGCTTTATAATCGATGCAAGTTGGCAGTAATACACGAATCATTCAGCTAACGTTATATTCGAACCTAGGTTATCACAACAGAAACTCAAAATTTAGAGCGTAACCCTAAATGAGACCGAAAAGATCGAAAAAAGAGGGCCATACCTATTTTAATTAATAAAAAAGGGTGAAAGCAAGCGGCTTATTACTTTTATGTCCTACCGAATAAAGCGACAAAACAAGTAAAAAAAATTTTTTTTAAAAAAAGTTGTGGTTCTAAATAAATAAGATAAACATAAATAAATAAATAAATAAATAAATAAATAAATGAATGAATAAATGAAGCTTTATTAAAATGCTTGATATTTTATTTAATCAACGCAAAATGAAAGTTTATCTCAATAGAAAATAATACTAGAAATCTTACTTTTTTAAAGGTAAGTTAAAGTTTTAAATTTGTTTTATTTTTGACAAAATAAATGTATAACTTTTAAAATAGGAAAAGGAACTTAATGGAAAGTCTGAACAATTGTAATTATTAAAAGATTAATATCGAGGATTTTTTTTTAAATCCTACAAATTAATCTATCAATTTTAGTAAGGTTCAATGCAATAAATCTAAAATGATTTTTTATTTCTTCTAAATTTTGAAATATTTGTTATGGAATATAATACTGAAACAAAAGCAATTCTAATTTTCATTTCACTATTTTTTAAATTTATTCACTTGAACTTACATACTGATTAATTCATTTGAATTCCCAAACATTATTATTTATTTATTTATTTTTAAGGTTGCATTTATTTCAATACACTTTCGCTTCTTCATTTATTCCATTTTCTATCAAAAGCATGCAAAATATGCATGTCAACATAATATTTAAGTAGATGCTGTTTGTAAAGACGTTTCCATTAATTTTGCATCCAACATCGGGAGTAAAAATAACTTTATGATTTGTTCGACAATTTTAAGTGAGAGTTTATTACTTCGTATACTGCGGTATTGTGAAGAAAAAATATATACTTAACTTTAATCATATTTATATTCTACTCATTAATTTGTGATATGCATGAAATGATTTTTTAACAGCATGGATTATTTGTACTAATCAATGTATTTTTTGTACTGTAATATTTGAAAAGACGGGAGCTGTGTAGCAGCTTTAATTTCACGAACAATTCAAAAATGAATAAGTATAAGTAAGTAATTGTTTGTAATTAAAAAAACATGTAAAAACGGAATTATTGACTACAGAGAATATGAAAGTAAATAGTTGAGAATTAGTTATGATTTATCATTCTTTTTACTGATTATACTCTTTCATGGTATGCTTTCACAAAGCCTGTTTTTCTTAAAAGTTACTTTATAAACAAAATGTATCATTATGCAACAATCATTATAACATGTATTTTTATATTTATACCATTCATAAAAGACTTAATTTGGTCAAAGGAGGAAAAATAGTAGATAACACCGAGAGTGCATTATTTTCAATGGCTATAATTTTTTTAAAATTTTTTTTATTTTATTTATTTATTTTATAAAGCCATAGAGTTTTATATGCTTTTTTTGTTCTTTTCCACCAAATAATAAAGATATGAAAGAATTAACAGTACCTCACCTCTTTTCCCGCCATTGTGATGCTCGGGGTCCATTTGTAGTAGTTGATCCACCACCAAGTTTCCTCTTGTTTTTCGTATCCAAATCCATGCTAAGATCTTCAGTCGCTTTCGGCAAGGTCCAGAAGGCTGCATCATCATACAAACTCTTTGGTCTGGGAGGAAGTGGTGAATCTTCTGCAGAATTCTTGGACATCATTTTCTGCAGGCGTTTTTCTCTTCGGCTGTTAATGGCTTCTTGAACTTCATCGTCTAGTTCGTACGAGGAACTTAATGTCGCATTTAATCTTGATTCAAATGTAGAACTTCTTGTAAGTTCATTCAAGGAGGGCGACGGAACGGACTTTTGCCGCGACATTGAAGGCCTTTCTAGAGAAGCTTCCCGGATAGCAGCTCCGGGAGATGGAGACCCGGTCAAAGTTGAGTCGGCAAACGTTGAAAAATTCAAGTCCCTCCTGTCCGATCGTAGCTGGGTTTTTGAAAGGGAATCGGAATATCGTTTTTCAATATCGGTTAGGGTATCCGAGTACAATCCTGTGCCATATCGATAATTGTCATTGTAGATGGAGGTGTAAGGTCTTCGCCAATTGCTGGAACCTCGAGGAGCCATTTCGAATCGATGTGTTTTCTTTTTGGTTGTCGCGAATGAGAATAGAACCGAAGAGGAAAGATTTTCGTGTCTGTCGAGAGGAAGGTCTTGGCTCGATAATCTACTTCAAAGGAACACCAAGAATTTTCCGCCTCCTCTTTCAACTATGTTCTTTTTTTTTTCGTTCCTTAAAAAATATTCCCTTGTTTCTTTGTCGTATCTTCTTCTCCTCTACACCAAATATTTATCGCTTTCTTGGCTTATCTTATTGGAAGTGTTTTAAAATAATACATTTTGGAACAACAAATTTAAGAACAATTTATATCTATGTTTTAAAAAATGCTAAGTGATTAAAATATGTCTTGGCTGTTATTGGCGAGAGAAACTGAATTGTGACTTTAAAAATAAGTATAGAAAATAGCTTCATAAAACCATTGTTAGTTCACTAACGCGAAAATACTAACTGCAATATTTTTATAAAAGATATAAAATTTAATACTGAATATTTGAAATGAGACTAGGTTGTTCTTGCTTTAATTAAAAACCTCATTTTTAAATTTTTATAAAAATATAATCCATTGCAAATGATTAAGTAAATAAATTAATGTTGCATAAAAATAGTATTTTTTTCTATTTTGCGAAAGGTGAATAAGAAAGAAAAAGTATCTACCCATAGGAAAGGATACTATTTATTCATTTAAAACAATCAAAATGCTTGAAGACAATTTTAAGATGAGAAAAAATTTAAATTTTGGAAATAATTACTATAAATTACTGAAATATTTCAATAGGTATCAGGATATATATATGCAACTTTGTTTACATCATTAAAATACAAAACTAAATTTATTTAAAAATTATTTTCCTTCTTATGTATTTATCTTTCATTATCGTAAAACATTAGGTCAATCCTTAAATATGCACTGCTTTTTTAAAAGTTTGAGCCCAATAACTTAATTTGGTGATTCAGCCGACGACACGCTGAAGGTAGTTTTATGAAACAGGTGTCAGTGGAAGTATAATTACCTTCGTTCATTTTTCCTTGTCTGATGTTTGCGTTACGCATTTTTTGAGACTTTTACATCACAGAGAAAAGCAATATATTTTTATCCAGACCCATGCTGAATCTGAGATAGTAACTTTAAATGTAAAGTGAAAAACGAGAAAATGAGCCAAGAAAGAAAAAAAAAGAAAGAAAAAGAAAAGGGAAAAAAACTGACCAACCGGAATAACTTTTGATCTAATGATCGGATCTTAAAGTTCGAAGACTTAAACTGAATGACCCTGAATAAACATACAATTTCTTTAACGGATTCGGATTTCTGATCCCCAAAATATAAGATTTAGATGCAATCTGTGAAATATAATTCCCATAGTTTGATCAGGGAAGCGATCCAAAGTTTGGATCCCATAATGTTAATTTCATTTTTTGCGCCATTCACAATATCTAGAGATTGTTTAAGCAAATTGAAAATGTTTTGCAGACAATTATAAAATTCATTTATCGAAGGATAATTCCATGCAAAAAATACATTTTAGTAAATATTCATTATTTATTTTAAAATAATCGAAATAATTTTGAACTGTAAGTTATTCAATTTTTTTCATCATTTAAAGAAGGAAATTTTGAATAGTAAAACACAGAAAAAAAAATTGAGCGAAATTGGTTGAATAGTTCTAATAAATCGAATTTTAAGTATACGACTTCTCTAAGAAACGAAATATCAACGTAAGAGACAAAAAATTCAAAATTGAGATTTTTATACATTTGGTATCTTTGCTGAGTTATAAACGTCAGCACTGTAGCGTCCACGTAGCGTAAACCGTGGGAAGGCAAGACATGCAAAATTAGCGTGGCGCTCAACGTGTTAAGGCTTGAAAATGCACCAAGCCAGTTTAAGTTGATGAAGGCACGCTAAAAGCATTAATTGCGGCAAAACTGGTGAACAACAAAGACTTCAATGAGAGATTTAATTCATCGAATTCGACCGTTTATAATAATTTAAAAAGCCTAAAGATTTAATCTCAAAGATCGACATATATCCCTGGGTACAAGAAGCAAGTTGTCTACAATAATGTTGCGTTCCCTAAAAAATTTTTTGACGGTAAAAACTTTACACCAAATAAAGAGGTCAAAAATCTATTGTATCAGAATTTTGCCAGCAAAGATAGGGTTTCCGCGATTCGTGAAAAATTTTAGTAGTGGTAGTATTTTTAGGTTAATGCTAGAAAATATTTATTATTTTAATAAACCACTTTATTATTAAGTGGTTTAGCAAGCTGGAATTTTCATGCATATATACTTTTTTTGGAAAACAATTTTTAGTGGTGGTTACACAGAAGTTAAAATATTGACATATGTTTTATTTTCGCTACCACTTTTTAAAATTTTCAAGCCCTCGAGAACCCTGAAAAAACAAAAAAAATAATGCAAGTAGAATCATGCTAGTGCCAGAAAAATGGCAAAAGGTATTGGACCAGAATGGACAATATATGATTTAATAAAATATTTATTCACTATAAGAAAATCGTTTTCGTTTTCATAATTAAATAAATAAATAAATAAAAAAATAAAAATAACGAAATTACTTTTTAAACAAACCAATAGTTTAGCTTTGATAGTATATATTTGTAGAATATAGTAAATATTATAGTAGTATAAATAGTATGTATAAAATAGTTGTCAAGCTACTTCTCTCGAAATCTATCGTGAAGCACTCACGCTGTGTTTCTCAATTGCATGGCAGAATTTTTACTCTGCTGTATAATAGAAAGGCAAGTATTGGTATAAACTGAAACTGAAGCTATCCCACAATGGTATAAACTGAAGGCTAATTTCTTTTGAATCTCATTTATTTGATTTTTAACATAAGTAGTTTAATTTAAATGTATTTTAGCGTAGACTATTTTTGTTATGGTAACCCCTCTCGTTAAAAAGTCCTTGAACGCTTGGCTTACAACGTGATTGCGATTTTTCACATCAGCCCACACGTTCCGAATCCTTTGCCGAATAAAAATAGAACTAACCTAGGAACCCACATTTCAACGTAAAACCTCTTTACATACATATCGAAAAGTTTGTAAACACGAGGATTAGTTTTTGTAGATAGATAACAGTAATCACCGTAATCAAACGTGTTTTTGGAAATATAATATATCTTTTTTTTGGAAAAAAATATTTATATTTACTTAATGGAGATTATGTTGAAGAATGCTTCATTGTACATTTAAATAGTTAATTTAATTTGTGTTGATTAATACCACAAAACAATGCGTGTAACTGTAAATCCACTATCATATCTTACGCAAATAGCAATTTATTAATTTTTTACGCAAGAAATTTTTTTTTTGTTTTTCGTTGCATGAGATTTTTTAACAATAATCTTATGTTGTAACAAACTTCTAGGTGAGTTAAGGAACACTATCAGGATTTTAATCCTGATACGTGAGCTACACGGTAAAAAATTATGGTTCAAATTACGGGATTACCGGCATTTTGGGTGCATCATACGAAAAATCTATTTTTATTCTTCAAATATTATACCATAATTATTACAGTAGTATTTATTTAATTAGAGTGATTCAGTGATTTTACAGCAACTATTACTGGAAATCATTACTGGGAACTATTATTTTATTTTACAGGGTGTTCCAAAATTCTCTTTACAACTTCAAAAATTCATAACTTCGAAAATAAACAAGATATTTATATTCTGTCTTTTGCATGTATTACTGCAACTAATAAAGTTTTGTTTAGTACACTTCAACATGCGCACCATTGGTGACCCTAAGCACTTCCAGTCTGTAATCAATTTCAAGCCAGGTGATGTAAAGATAATTTTGGAACACCCTGTATTACCGTCGTTGAACAGTCGACCCAATTTTTGGGTTTACGACTACTAATGTTCAACTTCGTAGCCTTGTAATTTTGAACCCAATCCAGAAGATAAGGGAACTCCTGGATCAAGTACTGAGGGAAATTTGCTTTCGTGGAGAACTTTTTGATGGAAAACTAACTTCCCCCCCCCCCCTGCATTTGCGTAACATGGAGAGGAAGACCATGAGAAACTCTCACGCTTAGCCTGACGGCAAAGGGACTCTAACTTATGATCCGTCTACCACCGAGGATATTTCACGTCAGCACTGTGGTCTGTGCAAGCAGGATGCGGATTCGTATCGACCAGCCATCGGTGGGATTCGAACCCGGTTTATCTCATTGGAAGGCGAATGCTCTATTGTGAACTATAATTGTTCATCCCGCTGTTATCATGGGGATCATGGATGATAAGGTTCCACAATTTCGTAAACAACGGCATGGTAATGGTAATGCGGTCAGCTTTACGCACCGGTCACTTTTACATCACTAACAAGATTGCACACATTGACTTGAAGCTGGGTGGGCAGCAAGCCTACAACGGGGATTTATTTGATTAAATATGTAAAAAATATAGTTTGTTATCGATTTAAATTGCGTGCTAAAAACTTAGTTTATAGAAATAATTAAATAATATCACTAATTTAATGCATCTAATTTTTAGCAGTTCTGGTGTAAAAGTTTTTACTGCAATAAGTAAACAAGTATAATTTTGAACTATCGTTAGTAAAAAGTGTCAGACAAATAAAAAAAAAACAAATTAATGAAAGCTCATAAAAATAAAATATTGGAAAACAGCGAATTACGTAAAAGTGCAATAAATAAATAAATCTACACATGTAGGAGCATATTTTTTGTAAATATGTAATGGCAACAGCGGATATGTTTTGTAACATAAAAATTCGTAGAAAGTCAATACGAAATGTACGTGAATGTCGCAAGTTACGAGTATGCTTATACTATCAATATACACCGAAGAGTCATTACACTATGACCACCCTGCTAATAACAAGTAGGCCCACCTTTAGCCCTCAAAACTGCTAGCACTCGCCGTGACATTGATTCCGCAAGGTGCTAATAGGTAGTCTGAGGTATCTGGTACCAAGCGCTCACCAACTAATCCTGGAATTCCCTCACATTGCGAGGGGGTAGCATGGCAGCACGAATTTGGTTTTCTAAGTAGGACCACAAATGCTCTATTGGATTAAGGTCAGGTGAATTTGGGGGCCAAGACATGACTTGAAAGTCACTGGAATGCTCCTCGACGATTCGACCCTTATGACATGGTGCATTATCCTGTTGGTAAACACCATCCCCCGCAGGGAAAACGGTTGCCATGAATGGGTGAACCTAGTCTGCAACTATGTTCAAGTAGCTTACAGACGTCAGGGATTGTTCTATGAGGACTATGGGTCCTAATGTGCCCCATGAAAACATTGTTCCAAGGCGAGAAACCATGAAAACCTGGGCGAGCATAGATGGAGGGTGGTCATAATGTAATCGCTCTTCGGTGAATATTTGTTTTTGTTTCTATAAAGGATTTATTAATATAATAAAATAAAGAATTTGCTCGTGTGTTTACTGGATTGCGGGTATACCATAGCCTCTAAAAATAAGACATTCAACTTGAAGCTAAATGAGTACAATTGTAAACAAATTACGTAGCCCGATTCTCTATTTTTAATTTTCTTTTATTCAGAGACATTCAAAAAATGGAACTTTCTGATTAGTTTAGCGGAAGCCATTATTTTAATGTAAACTATAAACGATTCAGTTTAGTCAAATATTTTAAATAAAACATTAATGAAGTTTGCAAGCTTATAGCTGTGATCGAATGTTTACAGCTCGTTATTTAATACTTATTTTTCATTCGCTATGCCAGATTAGCTGAATGATCAACGTGATCGTTGCAGCTTATCAGGCGGACTACGAGATCAAATTGGTTATCTGAAACCACGTTTTAGTTTATTTATAGTTATGCTTTTAAAACATGTTACTATAAAACATTATATAACATTAATTGAAATTTTTTAAAAATAGTTTGAACTGTAAAGAATGAGTAAGGTAGCTAACTCGTTTAATATAAACATTAAAAAATACCAAAATTATCATTGATGCCAATAAAAATTAATTTCTCTAATAATTACTTCAGGCATCATGGTGATTGGTGCCATTTTAAAATACATCAAATATAATCTTATAAAGGTAAAAAGTATTTTACAACCGAATGTCTTATTACGTTTACAGCTGCACCAATACTGTACATTTTTATGATAGATATTTTAAGACCCTTCGAAGATATAAGTACAGGAAAATTAGCTTGACGGTGATAAATTTTAAATACATATCATGACTTGTCCCGAGCAACAGCATTTTGCCAGATGATACTAAATGTAGTTAATATGTATTTTCATGGGATGAACTATTAAATACGTGTTTGGCTCAATTTAATAACGTATAGCTACCAAAAAGGGTAACAAATAATATATATAAACAAAAAACAATGAAATTATTTTAACTTTATTATTTCTGTCGGTATTTGTCTTAATGTTTTGTACACAATTTTGTAGTGTTGCTCAGTATCTACTGATTAGTTGATGCTTATTTTTTCACCTTGTACAAAGAACGGGATTCAGCCAATAAATAAATAAATAATGATATTAAAATTGGGACTTTTCATTTCTAAGAACAAGGGGCATCTATTTTCTTTTCCTTTCTTTCTTTTTTTTTGTTTTAAAGAAATTCCTTGGATATCTGGTATTTATATTTCTACACTCAATTCCTCAATGTTTTACAATTTTCCAGATGTTCACTTGCTTGGTGAAACAGTTTCTACCACTTTTATTTTCAGAGAAAACGCAGTGTCTTATACACAGTTTTTTCTTAAATATGCGCTAAAAGTGGAACAATGCTTTCCTTTTTTGCTTAAAAGAAATACTTTCAAGACAATACTTAATTACTGAAATAAGCTGCATCGTCTCAACCTTTTTGAAACTGTTGAGTTAGTTCGCTAATGGAGCAAAGTGCTAGATTTTTAAAGCAAAATCATGTTTGAATTTTAAAAGGACAATTTATTTTAAACATTCTATGATGTTTTTTAGAACTACAAATTATGCCTACATTCATAGTGTTTAACTCTTTTTTTTATCACTTATACCACTATCACTTCTTCTATCTTTAATTTTTCCTGAATTTTTGTTTTAAATGAACCAAGACAAAATTCAGTTTCATTCTTTGTTATTTTACTATTAAGAAGTTTCGTCAATAGAATTCAAAAGTCTGTTGACAGTCATAAATTTTTTTTCTCTTAATTTCAAAAGTGTTGGTTTTTGCGGATTAATTTTTAACAAGCATTCTAAAAACATATAATAAGGGTAATATGTTACGGGACACACTGTATATTCGAATACATTTTATCAAATTTTTGTCAGGAATTAAAAAAAAATACTGTTTTAAATTTCAAATCAAAACATTCTTACAATATTATTTTAACTATTCATATTTAGAATTTATCTTCAAATTAAGAAATAAAGGAAGTGGCGAAGCGCAAAAGATTTATGGCTAATTTTAGCCAAATGATTTTTTATGTTTTCTTTTATTATTTTTAATTTAAATTTGAAGAGAAATCGTCAAAAAACTCTCTGTAAAAATCATACCCACTAAAATCTATTACCAAAACATAAAATGATGACATTGGCGTGGGTTGACAAAGAGCGTATCAGAATTTGTCTCAGTTGAAAGATAAGACTTTTGCTGATGTTGTTAGAACAAAAATATACCACCCACCATACAGCGTAGCATTTCAATGACCTTTTGTCCTCTCTCTTTATACATTATTTTGTCTAAATGAATTTAAAGAATCAGTAACAAACTTTATCGATCTCTTTTCTCGTAATCCATTGTTGATATTTAGGTTTATAATAACTAGTTTAGTTAGACTTAACAATAAAGCTTAAACTTTAAACTATTTTTAAATAAAATAAGGTATTCCAAAATAATTTTCGTGCTTTCAAGCTGTTGAATTATTACATGTGTGTTATGCAGTGTTTAAAAGTTAAATCGTATTTATCATCATATAAGTAAATTTAAAATTTTTCTTTTCCTAAATAATCACCAGAAATAAGATTTATACAAAAAAATTAATTTAAAATTTTAAATTTAAAAACTTGTCTACTGTGAGAAACTGATCATTGTTTGTTCTACTGAAAAATGTTGCTTTAATCCACATATATGAAGGATTTGATCAATATAGACATAAGTCGCTTATCATTATTTTGCCTCAAAATTTTGATATATTTTATATTCAAGTAATTTTCGTAAGATATGCATTAAAACTAGCTTCCAAAACTTTCTCAGCTCTAACAAAAATAATTTTTATCCCCAAAATTATCTTAAATTTAAATATTTTATGATTTTTTAAAATGGATATACATATATAAGTAGCAAAATTGTAGCAAGCGATTGCAAATGTTTTTTTTTTCCAATGGCAGGCACTGAATTTGAATCTTTGCCTATACTATGCCAGAATTGTTGCTTATTCGCGTTACCCAGTGGGCACCTGTGAACCAAAGTCACGGAGGCGAGCAACATTTGCCCACGCCACACTGCCACAAACCCGTTTATAGGGTGGGCCACATTCACACATCATGCACACACACAACAGAGGACAGCACAAAGAGAGAGAGAGAGAAACATCCATGCCCAGAGCGGGATTCGAACCTTCGCAGTCAGGCACGCTAACCGCTCGGCCACCTGGCCGGCGCGATTGCAAATGTATTCCGCAACTGTTTAAAGCTTCAAACTATGAAGTTAACACTCTAATGCTAGAACCATTGAAAATTCGTCTCTAAAACATACAAAAAATTTATGAGTTCTTTCTTTTTTTCTAAATACGGAAAACTTGCGAAAAATGGCCACTTCTTGGCCCAATGCATACAGCGACCTCTTGAGGTATTAAGCACAAATACTTTTTAAATGATAAAATTATCGTTTTCTTTTATTATTTTCAATTAAATTTACAAATTTCTCTGTAATCGTTTGCTTTATCTTTTAAATTTAATTCTATAAGGTGCTTGGATATTAATTGTTAAAGAAGAAAAAAGCACAAGTTTTCTTAACAACTCAGGTAAATTATGACGAATAATTTTAAATAATTTAAATTTTCTAACATCTCTCTGCTTTTCTTGAGTTTAATTTTGATTTATTGTTGAATGTAATGCATATTTAAAGGCAAACACTAAAAATCTTTCTAAACTAATGGAAAACAATAAATGTGCCCTTTATTTCTCACATTTACTATTTAAAGGCTATTTGAAAAACCTATTAATTTTTAATTTCTTTGTTATAAGTAAACTATATCATATAATAGAATTAAATAAAAATGAAATAAACAGAAGTAAATAAAAATATTACAGAGAAAAAAAATCGTAATATTTGTAATGTTTACTCATCAATTGTTTACTTTGACTGTTAATTTTGCGCAATAAACAATGCTTAAAATTTTACCATTTATTAATTCAAAACAAATATTGCATTTACAACATCAAACTAGTTTTAGATTGAAAATTCCAAATTTTTTTTTTCCGTTGAAGACTAGAATCAAAGTCACGATCTACACCTATAGTTAACTTGAAAAATTAAGGCAGTATCAGTTAGGTAACAGTTATGTAGAATCTCTCAGTTTTGAAAAGAAATTTGAAAAATAATTTTCGTAGAAGGTATTACCCTATTTTCCAACAAAATCGTTTTCTAGAGTTATTCCAAGCTTATTATTTACTAATGGTTATCAATGTAGCCAACTGAGATTCATTGGAATGATTTAAGATGCATTTTTAAGCACTACTGTGCATGTTTAAGCATCGTCAAGAAACATCGATATTTTACGATATATTACACACCTCGATATTTTACTTTTTTTTTACTGCTGTGAATTATTTGCAATGGTCAATATTTTCGTTACTCGAATGACTTATGAAAATATCGTAATTGACGAGTTTCGTTAACAATAATACAAGCTCTCATATTCACAATGTTTTCATATTCAGTATTTATTGTTGCCGATGTTCGCTACATTATCGCAGTAAATATTTATTGTTGTCGATAATAATCATGATTTTATCATTGTCAATAATTATCGTGCGCCGACCGGCCTGTGTAGGGGGCAGGGAACAGAAAGGTTCTGGGTTCGCATCAGAAAGGTTCTGGGTTCGAATCCCGGGCAGGGCATGGATGTTTCTTTCTCTCTATCTGTGTTCTATGTCCTTTCTCCTTTGTGTGTGAATGTGACCCACCCTATAAACGGGTTGTGGTAGTGCGACGTGGGCGACGCTGCTCCACCGCCGTGTTCTGGCAGTTCTGGCACTTTCTGTGGCCAATGGACAATAGTTCCAAGTGCCCGCCATTAAAAAAAATAATTATTATTATCGTGCTTTTTATATCTATCGTAAGACGTGGTACTCACGATACAGCATGAATATAACAATTTTAAAATATAGTTATTGTAATATTTTAAAAGTACCGACATTCCCACGATGTATTGATACAGCGTGATGTACCACACAGCTTTAGTTTAAACTTTGCATATTTACGATCAAACTAATCCTGGTATAAAGTTTGTTCTCTTTAAACCACAATTTCCCCATTGAATAACGAAGTAGAAAAAGATATTGTAGACAGAAAGATGGAGCTGTGAACAAAATTGTAGAACAGAAAAGTTGTCTAAGAGTACGCGGCAGTAGCGCTGGAAAGATTACTTACAGAGTATTTTAAGTCTTTTAAAGAGTTGACTTTTTTTGTTCCTTAGTGTTTTAGAACACATTATTTGCTTAATTATATTTGTGTTAGGAAACTAATAATAAATACTTCTTTCAAGAGCATTATTTATGAAATGAAATATTTTAAATATTTATTCTGCTAAAAAATAATAAATTGTGAAAGTAAATATAAAAATTCGTACATACTTAGTATAAAAATGAAACTTCATTTTATTTTGCTAAATCACGCTATTAACACAGTTTTCAAGGAATCATTCATGAGGAAACAAATGATTAATTTGTAGTTACAGAGGTATGTTGCGTAAACTCTTAATTCTAAATCTCGAATAATTAGAGAGTTTACACTGTAAAAAAAGGGTTTCTAAAAATTTAACAAAAACATGTGTCATATAGCTCTGAAACAAATAATTTTCGAATTTGAAAACCCCATGTATCGAAACTGAAAGATCATATACTCATTCTTGAGGAAAATGCATAGTCTTAAAGGTAATGTTGAAGGAGAAATGTATGAGAGAAATATTCATTGGCTGTCTGCAAGATTCAAACTTCAGAGTTCGTTCCATTGAAATCCTTTACAATTTAAATTGGAATCTAGCATGTCATGACGTGTCAGTTGGTCAGTATTTCTACCTAACTCACCCTGGACTGGTGTGTATAACTACAGTGACTAAAGCATCCTCCTACGAACCAGAAGGTCCTTGGTTCGAATCCAGCCAAGGAAGAACTCTCTGACACATTTCTCCCACCACATCTCCTTTGAGACTACGTATTTTGCTCAAAAATGAGTATATGCAGTTTCAATTTGGAAAACATGGAATTTTCAAATTTGACTATTATTTGTTTCGGAGCTATTTTAATACAGTTTTGCTCAATTTTGAGAAACTCCTTTTTCACACAGAGCGTAAATCTAAAAATAGAGAAGAAAGTTCTCTTTAATAACCAGTTATGTTGAGAGATCTCTACTACAAGAGAAGAATAAGAAATAAGGTCGATGAATTTTGGTCAATGAAAAATTTGTGAGTAAGTTGTAGTGATAAAAATAAATCATGCACAGATAAATATATGTATGTTTCAGTAAAATAATCAGACTCTCTAACTAAAAATTTTATGAATAATCAGTTATTTAGGACTTCAGTAAAAACACTTGACTCATGTATTTAAATTGGATTATATTATAATTACCTCAATGAATTTAATCCAAAATATATATCTTGAAAATTTTAATAATAAGTTTTCTTTAATTCTACATCTACTGTATTTTGTTGGTAAATGTAAAAAGCTCTCGTAATGTCCATAAATGATTTGATGCATTTCAAAAAAGTGATTCGAATTTTCTTGCATTAGAATATTCAGTTTAGTTTCATATGTATCTTTTATTTTATTTATACCAACAAGAAAAATTTTTTTCCGTCGTCGCATTAAATGTTTATGTGCTCTATATTTTTGTTCAAAAATAACTCGACGGATGTTTTTTTTTTGGACTAGATTATATTTTAATTGTTTCATATGTTTAAACCGTAAGAGATAATTAGAAAATGTTAATTATAAGAGTTTTTAAAATCCTATTTTGACTGAACTTTTAAAGGGAAAAAGATATATCAATTCCAATTTAAAGGAATTGAAAGGAAGATAATTAGAATAAAAATTAAATTACATTAATTTCCCAAACTGATATATTTTTGAAATAGCTAAATTATAAATTAATGTTCAAAGTAAAATCTATATTACAATATTTTTTTTAATTAAGTCGTTTATATTTGGGTAAAACTACGAAACGCAAAAGTTTTTGCACGAAAGTGAACTGTTTAATTTCTTTTCAGAAATGAGTGTTGGTGCTTTCATATAGAGGGTGTTACACAGTCATCACTCTTAACATTTCTTTATAGAATCCTTGTCAGATTTGTAAAGTATACATTTTAAGAGTACACAAAGAAATTTATGAAGTTGCCAGTGTGAAAAGTGGAAAGGGAAATATCAAAACCATTTTGATTGCTTTATGAAACTCGAAGTTGCTTCTTACAATAACCTTCCAACTTTTATCTGTTTTATCTTGCAATTCTATGGGTTTTGATGTTTCAGTTCTGCCTTTCACAGATGTGATCATTTAGATTTAGAAAGTGTTTTTATTTTATCCACTCTTAAAAATTATTTTTCGATTTATTACGGTCTGTAATTACGGAACAATCTGCATATCTGGATCCTAATAAAGATTATTCTGTATAGATATATTGTTTAAAGATTGAAATTATTTATGAAAAGTATGCAGCAGGAAGAAATAATATGAAGCTCATAATTTTATGAAATCTGAACACTGTAGGAAAAATATAATAATAAGTTTAAGAGCAATTGTATTGAAGTTTTCAATTATCCATATGAATTTTAATGTCTTAACATTAAATTGAAAATTTTAAGCATGGTTTGAAAAATTTTGCATATTTTCAAACGTAGAGCCAAATGTATCATTTTTATAACCAATATTTAGAAAAATATTTACCGCGCTATCTTCTTGAGTAAAATGTACAAATTTTAGTATTAAGTTACCGAGGGACAAGAGGATGGGTTAATGCTTTGCTTGAAAGATAGCTAAAACATTCCATTACCAATCCGATATTCATTCGGTTCTATAATTATGATCACTTCTTAAACCTTGTTATAGACGAATTATTAGAAAAAATGGTTAAAAAAATGTTTCTTTTTGGTTCTTTTTCTGGTGAGAATGGCAAGTTATATGAAATTTCTCTTTTGCTAGTCTTTTTAATACCTAACGCAAATGGGGCGGAGCCTCTAAACTATTTTGTTTTGAATGTTTGTTTGCCTCATATCAGTTCTCATAAGTAAGTTGATCTTCAAAGAGCAAGGAAAGGGGTTTAACCATTCTAATACGTAACGAATTTTGCATTGTGTATTAATGAGGAAAGGAAAAACCTCTTTGCATACTTTAGAGCCGGTCTCTGTTTATATTCAGAGTAAAAAATAAAAAAAAACTGGCTTTTATGGGCAAGATATTTATTTTTGATTTTAACCTCGGTTAACAGTTAAATTAGTTATGTCACTGAAAGAAGAATTGACCAGTTGTCCATTGTTTACAATTGAAGAACAAGTGAAAAAATGAATTTAGTCAAACATAAGTAAATTGGAGAAAATCAGATTTAAAATGAATCAATAGCAGCTTTCACAGGCGTAGTTCAAGTAAGAAAAGGTCCGATATTAAGTGATCTGAATGTAAAGTGTGAAATTCCTTTTAATTGTTCTTAATTGTACTAATTTTATAAACTTACTATTTTACAATAATTTTAGCAAATAGCAATAAGATGCATTTTATAAACTTGTTCAAACATTTTCCCATTGAATTAGAACTTAGAGTATTGCTTTCATTTTTATTCATCATGCTAATTCGGGAAAATGAATATTTATTAACCATGATTGTAATTCTCAAAAATAATTTTTAAAGGCACTAATAGTAATATTTAACGAAGTTTTAACGAATTATTATCACTGTATTACAAATTTTTTAGGCTTGCTAATTTCTATTCTTTTCATTATTTAGATTTACAGAATAACATTTTAAATGTTTTGTAGAATAAATTAATGTTCTAAGCTTAAATTAAACCATAACATGTTCCTAAACTTGAAAATTGAGTGTTGTCAAAATTTCCCCCAATATTTTCTTCATTTAAAATGTTTTTGTGTGTTATAGAAATACATTGTTTTAATACATTAAATGTTCATCAACTCAGTAAATGTATTTAATGTCATAAATGTTTTCAGAAAAAAACAAGTTTGAACTTTATTTCATTGTTCGGTGTTACAAAATAAATAACAAGCAAATATTTCATTCACAGATACATTTTTAAAGTAAGAAAAATGGCTTGTCCAAGTTCAGTTTAAGTAAAATATAAGGTCTAAATTTAAAAATTTCTCAAATTTCGTAAAGCGAAGCTTGAAGCTGATCTTGTAAAACTAAGCACAATAAATTCTCGTGCTTTTCCAAGAGAATTTCGCTAAAAGTTTTAAAAACAAGTTTGAATGTGATACAGAATTTTAAAACCGCATTATCCTCCATAAGAAGTAGTATTTCAATAATTAAACTAAAGGCAAAGTATTCTTGTGCCCATGGTCTATAGACCATGTATCCCATGGTCTTAGTTTTCGATATAATAACATAAGAATATGATTTCATGAAATACTAATAGTTGTGTAGTTGGCGTTTCATATAAAGTAGCTTATATAGCAATTAAAAAACATGAACAATAATAGTATATTTGGTTGCATTCTATAGTTTATTTGCATATATATAAACGGTAAATTTGTCTTGACGGTACATGATGCAATTTGTGATAGCATACGCATATTTTTAATCTTGAAACAGCAATGTGAATCGAAACTCATAGTAAAATGAATTTAATTTCTTCCATAACTAAGCAAAAATGTTTAAAAATATTGGTACTATAATAAAAGAACAGTTGATGTAAAGAAAACGCTTAAATTATGACTCTCAAAATAGCAACACGATAATCAAAAGTTTAAAAGTCTCATTCCTCATTAAATGGAATACCGGCACATTTTATATCACAATTCATTTTAAAAATATTTAAAGTAAGAATCTTCAGAAAATTTCGTGGCATACCAAAGACTTTGAAATAAATAGTTTTTCCCCTACTCAACTGAACTTTTGTTATAATTCCAATGTATTTATAGCCTATAGATTGTTCGTTCTAGCGAATGGCAATGTTATGAATGCAACATTTAATAGTTGGTTGAGGTTTCTTCTGTTACGAAGACTTGTCGAACTCCTCCGGGCACTTGGCTGGTGGTTACCCAAGACCTATGCTTGGCACGGATCATAGACAAGTTGCCTTCTGCAGCTTCTGCTCTATCTTCTGCGGCTTCTAATTCACGCTGGAACCTTCGAACTCGAGTAAGATTTTGTTGAGAAATACCCTCCTAAAAAGATTAAATCATTTTAATAAATTTCAAACACATGAAAAATGTAATAAAAAAGCAACCTGGTGAAAATGAACATAAACGTTTAAGGCTACTGTTTCCTAATATAAAGTGATCTTAAAGGTTTCCGATCTAGACAACACAAAAAATGTAGTTATACGTTCAGTGAGATAGCAGAGGAATGTGATCAATGAATAATTGGGGAAAAGTACTTAAGAGTGACTTTATTAACTAAGTGCTGAAATAAAAGCAAAAAGAAAACATATTAGTCAATTGAAAAAGCACATCAATCGTTGCTAGTTCAACAAGCACTGTTAACTCATCCCACTGAACGTGGTCTCCAGATCATGTTAACTCAGATTTCTAACTTGGCAAACTCAGATGTACTGCACTTGGTAAAATATTTTAAATTATAAAAATTTCCTTCGATAGAAAAAAACCTAAGACATTCTTGCAGCTTTTTTTGAAAAAGAAAATGTAATATCTACAAAAAGAAGGAATTTAAAAAATGTGTAAAATGCTCAGAGACAGAAAAATATGGAAAATAGAATATTCATGAATAGTTACTTTTTTAAAAAAAATAAAATATAATGAATTTCGCTTGGCTAATCGGGCAGGGAGTTTCACATTAACCTGATATTATACTAAAGCCTACTCTGTATTCCTATTTTCTTGAAGAAACATACTAAAACTAGTACAACTTTCAAATTTTTGTCCTAAATAACTATAACAAGAAAATT
Source organism: Parasteatoda tepidariorum (assembly GCF_043381705.1). Classification (NCBI taxonomy): domain Eukaryota; kingdom Metazoa; phylum Arthropoda; class Arachnida; order Araneae; family Theridiidae; genus Parasteatoda; species Parasteatoda tepidariorum. The sequence goes on along the minus strand of NC_092204.1, from coordinate 62,612,699 downwards.
TTTCAGAACTTTAACCAAAAACGAACTTTATATGAATTAAGTAAATTTAATTCAATGAAATAATTATTTTAAAAATTTAATTTTCAGTATATCTCTTCTAATTTGACTTTTAAATAATGCAGTAAAAATTCGGTGAATATTCAGACTTTCATGTAACAAATAAATAAAACAATACCACTATTGAAAAAGTAAGTAACATATATAATATTGATAAAATTCCTCGGAAAAAGCACATTTGGTTCTTATTGCCATTAAAGCTTTCAAAATATTTTTTGCAAATTAACATAATTATTTGTAATAATAAATATAAAAGTTACTGTGCTTGTCTTTTTAAATTAGAATACGCACAGTTTTAATTCTCACGATATTCTTATGCTTAATGCCACTAGAATAATATTACTTACATTTTTTAAATATACTTATTTTGTTTGCTACGTTTTATCAAAAAGTTATGTTATGAATACAAAATAGGTCAGTCTAAACTATTATAAAACACTCAATCTTAAATTTGCATGAAATTAAAGCATTTGCGCAACAGTTCATTGTGGACCAGGGAAGGCTATAAAGATTAAGATACCCCAATTTCGTAACTAGTGGTATGATAATTGCAATGTGGTCAGCATTGCGCACCTCCTTAACTTCTCAGACAAGCCGGTGTTCATTTCATATCTTATAACCGTCGTTGAACAGTCGACCCAATTTTTGGGCTTACGACTGCTAATGTTCAACTCCATAGCCTTGTAATTTTGAACCCAATCCAGAAGACAAGGGAACTCCTGGATCAAGTATTGGGAGAAATTTGCCTTCGTGAAGGACTTTGTGATGGAACTAACCGGCATTTGCTTTACATGGAGAGGAAGACCACGAGAACCTCTCACAGTTAGCCTGACGGCAAAGGGACTCTAACTCATGACATCATGAGGATATTTCCCGTCATCACCGTGGTAGCTACAAGCCAGATGCGGATTCGTATCGACCAGCCATCACTGGGATTCGAACCCGGTTCACCTCAATGGAAGGCGAACGCTCTATCCCGTGTACCATCGCGGCTCAGCTGGTGCGCATTGATCTGAACCCGGGTGGGCTTCAAGCCACCATCGGAGATTGGACCCCCAGTTCTTTACAAGAGCATTTCAGTGCCTTAACCACTGAACCGAACGCGACTATACTTGCTTAAACATTGCATAGATATTTCATAAGTAGTCAATAGTTTTTTAGAAATGTAAGTTGAACTCTAAAAAGTTTAACTTTGAGAAAAGTATTATTAAACTTCAGGAATTCCATAGTTCATACTAGAGTGTGACTTTAACGTATGTATGTCTTTCTCATTTTTTTCAGGACAAACAAATGTATGATATCAGTAAATTACTATTGAAAGTGTAAAAGCTATTCTAAATTATTTTACAATAGTTTTTCTACTTAGATTGCCTAATTGATTTATGTTAATGAAAGAAATTATTGAAGATAAATTACTTGTTCATCAAGCTGCCTCTTGTACATTTTGACCTTCTCACTCAGTTTCTCTGTCGCATCATTTAGCATGGAGATTGTCTTGTGGTCATCTTCACATTGCAAGACCAATTCTCTGAGGCGTGTCTCCTTCTTCCTCAAGCTCTTCTGAGTCTCGGAGTGACGCCTCTTCTCCTCTTCCATTTCTATCTCAACATCCTTGATCTAAATGATAAAAACTCCTAAATTAAATGCTGTCATCTTTCAAGAAAAAGGCAGAGATAAGTTTTATTTTATTTTAAATAGTTATAATATAATGATTTTATATTTTAAAAGTAAGTAATTATGGCCTCTAATGCTCAAAATATAAAAATATGACTTGTTTTCGTGTATATTTCAATAATATTTTATACATGGTCAAAAAAGTTTGAATTCAATCCTTTGACGATCTATCAACTAGAATTCTACCTTCGATCTTCATGCGTAAAATATAGTAATCAATATTTTCATGGGATAAAAATAACCGTACAATTTAGCTGTTTTAGTAATTAAACAAGGAACATTTTAATTTTCAACCTGATATTTTCATGTTAAAAGAAATCGAGTAATTTTTTTTAATTACCCACTGCTTGATAATGTCATATATTGTTGTTAACATCTATGAGTATTTCAGTCATAAGAGTTCGTAAGCGCCATCCAGATTTTAAAGCTTGCCATTTAAAAAAAAAATTGTTTTTTACATCTTGTGTAAAGAACACAGAATGTTACCATAGATATGTTATCATCCGTCTACAGCAAATGCTGTATAAGTAAAATCTAACGGTAACCGAAGCTATTTTCACTTATAGTTATCCTCTCTCTCTGTAACTAAGTTCGTGGTTTAAGTCAATGATCAAAATTATTTTCACTTAATAAAAAAAAAATCTGACTGGCATTTACGAAGTTTTGGAACTGAAAGACTCTTAAATGTATATGCATGTGTTTTATTATTTGTTATTTTTATAGTAATCTTAAAAACGTAGTGAGAGTAAAATTTTGTGTCCTAATTTGCAACATCGTAATGTATGAAACTAAATAATTATTTTAAGTATCGCTTAAAATTAAATCTTGACTAGCATTTATATGATCGATTCAAGTCTCAAAATTGCATTGTAGAGAGAAAAAAAATATTAGATACAATCATCATTGACATTTCTAATATTACTCTTTAAATAGAACACTCAGACCCAATGACCTTCATTTGTTTTAAGAGGAACTTTGCTCTGAGCGTCTCTGTTTTCTTTGAAAGTGTTCGAGTTTAAAGATGGTAATGTCTGGCCACCCTCTCTTTTTTCCTACGCCAAGAGCTATTCTTGGCAGTCAACGCCCGCATTCAATGTAGTAATCTTACTTTTAAAACAGCTTTGTTCGAAGTTAGCATTTTTAAAAATTTTATTTGAGAATATTACCAGTAAAAACCGATTTTAATTGTCGTTTTTGCATTTTAAATATTTCATGAAGCATTTTTATTAACATATTAATGCGCAAGTTGCATTTTAGTAAAATAATTTTTTGCACACTAATATGAATTGCTTTGAAATTTTCTGGTAAACTATTAGCAAAAATCGTGCAAGTTAATATTTTATTAAATTCGAGAAAGTTAAAATATTTATAAAATTTAAGAATATTATGAAAGATTATTTAAATGAAAAATTACGTAAAGTTAAAAAAAGGTATTATTGGAACTTATATACTAAAAATTTTAATACTGTAAGTTGCTACTTTATCAAAGCTTCATATTTTACGCCCTAAAATAAACAGTTCCTGAATTCTACTTATGCTTTTAAGTTATAAAATAGATGTTTCAAATATTACATTCATAGCTTATAGTTCAAAGTTTTTTTATGGTAATAAGTAAATTTCTTTCTTATGAAAATACCGTATTAAAGTTGAAATTTCTATTCTGAATATATTTTAATAACTTGCAATAACTTAAGCAATAACTCTTAAATATGCGTTTTAGAATCTTTAGAATTTAATAATTATCACTTATATGCATTTTAGAAGCGTTTATGTGCCACTAATACACTTCAATTGCTATTTTACTCGTTGTAGTAAATAATTTGTTGAATTATGGTCGGATGGGCTAATGAAGGCTATATTTAATTCCACTCAAAACAAACACAATCGTACCCACACAAATTAACTATGAGTTTTAAAACAGCCTTATTGTGTTTTTCAATGTTTTTGTTACTATGAATGTCGATATCTGGTGATGTAAAATTATAAAATGCTGTGTTATAAAATTATAGTTTAGTTTTTATCATATGGTGAATGGGGTAATAATGATAAAAAGGGTTATCATTATTTCTCCCTACAATCTTGACATCACTGCATGCTGAGTGCTGACATTTGCTGGTGTAAATGAAAACTGGTGATATTTAACAAACTAGTGGGCTGCGCCCCCTGCTCGCTAACGCTCGCCAACCCCCGAAAATTGCTACGCAATCTTATATGGTTTGCTTCGCAAAGCAAGCTCGCGTCGCTCGCTACTAACTTGGGTACATTGTAAACACACAAAACTCTAAGAATTCAAAATAATCATTCAAATCCATAAAACAAATTTTTTTAAAAAAAAATTGCATCTTTTTAGTAAATACTAAGTCATTAAAATAAATTTGAATTCAAATAAAGACTCATTGACTGAGACTCATTTTTCAACTAATAACTTTTCAATAACTAATAACAATAATAAAACAAATAAATTCGTGATATAAATAAAAAAGCGTCAAATAAATTCGTAATATATAAATTCGTGAAAAAAAGCGTTTTCGACAAAATACTAAAATAGAGATCTATCGACAAAGACTACTCACTTCTGCCTAGTTTAATAGTATGAGATTGCCGCAGCTGAATTGTTATTTCAGTTTCCGTTTCTAAAAGCGCTATATGTTGAGCAACCTCATCTAGATTTGGCATGTGGCATTTTTAGCGGCAATCATTGGTCGATTTTCTAGCGTTGCCATTCGGGGAGTTGTAATTAGGTTTTTTTTTTGTCGCCGTGTAAGAGAAATATATATATAGATGTTCATCATAGTGGCCGTATGTCATTGACGTCTTCCACAGTAACATATCCATCGTTCGATAAAAATACTTGCAAAAAAGTGTTTTCAAAATAAAAAAATAAGGAAAGAAAAAAAAAATTAAAATAAACAAATGAATAAAACCTCACCCTGGCTTCGAGCTTGCTGATGACTCTCCTACCTCCAGCTAAGGCATTGGCTTCAACCTCTTCAATTCTAACCTGGAGACTGTGAACCTCCATTTCCAGAGATTTCTTGATGGATTCAATTTTGACGCATCTTTCTTGCTCCTCGGTTAGTTGATCCTTGACGGTCTTCAGCTCAATAATAGTTCTGTTGTATCGCTCGTCGATCACCTGCAAGTTGTTTACATACATTACACTATAATAATATAACACACTGCAATTTGATTCATTTTCAAACCGTAGTATCTAATAGATACTAACTTTTGTGTTAAAACTTTTGCTTACGTTAAATATATATCGAGTGTCCTAATTATTCAAAATTTTGAAAAGAATTTAGTAAAATTTTATATTCCAATGATATAAGTAGGAAATTGCTTGCAAAGTTGACTTCTATTCCGTTCGATTGCTTCAACACTATTGTCAATTGGCATTTTAGAGTTACTTCGTGTTCGAAACTATGCATATATATTAACTCATTATTTTAAAACAAAAACAAATATTTTGAAAATAATTCTTAGAAACTGAAAAAAAGTCTAATCCGTTTAATGTAATGTTTTTTAAACAACAAATTACAATCATTGAATTTTTTTTTATTCCGGTCGAACAAACATAACGAATTTAATTTAGAAATGAATTAAATAAATGTTTCAAATTTCAGTTTTCCACATTCAGCAGAATTAATAACATTTATAGCAATCTATCCCAAATTTTTAATGAGTCAAATTTGTTTTCTAATTACTTGCCATTCGAATTGTAAATAGGCAACATATATTTAAACTAGGTTAACAAGATAAAAATTATATTTAAATAAAAAAAGCAGTTTAGGACAGCTGCGATCAAAGCGGGTTTTAGTTATAATAAACTCATTTAAAGTTATGATAGCTCAGTTCAAGTTGGGAAACAAATGTATTCAATAAATATTAAATATTTTTGATTAGCTACTTTAAGAAGCGTTTCAGAGAGAATAGACTCGACTCGCTGCATACAAAACTTAGAAGAACATTAGCCAACTGTTCCTCAGACCGAACGTCCTTAATGTATTTTTTCTTTTGTACTAAACCACATTTTATGTTAATAGAAATAAAATTGATTTACCTTCTTCTAATTAATTGGCAATGAAGCCGCTACCAAAATTTATTTTGCTCCTTTGTAATTATATCTTAGCGTTTAGTAATCCTCTTTACATTGGAAGATTTGAATTATAATGATAAGCCACACTTACTCATACATCTTTTACATTAAATTACTCCTTAGTACTGTTTTTAGATAGATATTTGACAGATCTCCAGTTACAGATATTTTACAGATCCATACAGCAGCATAACAGCACGATGCACAGAAACATAGTATTGCCTACGTGTAAATCGCGATGCTTTGCACCCAAATTCCTCACTCTTATTAATTGAACAATTTGAAAAGTCTAATGATTGAAAATGTGGTTTATAATTACATTGCTTAAGGTTCTTCATCCGCCTGAATTAGTTTATATTATATTGATAGCTTATTACATCTATAGAATGTATTTAGTTTTGAAAAGAGAGGGTATACAATATTATAAGTGGATTTGATACATGAAAAACTATATTAAATGCGTATAGAGCAATATGAAATACTTACACGCAGCTCTTTGTGGATTTCTTCATAGTCAGATTGCAGAGTTGAGAAGTCACTCTCAAGTTTATTTTTAGCTGATGATAGGTTCACATTAATGGTTGTTAGTTCGTTCACTTTGCTGTGGGCTTCTTCAAATTGTTGCTCAGCATGGCGTTTAGCTCGCATGGCCTATAATGATAATTAATAAATATGAATTATTAAGTTTTTTATTTCCTTCAATACTTTCTTTAAATACGTAATGTCCCCCAAAAATAGATGTAATTTAAGGTTACTGATTTGATTTAGATTTAAAAAGGTTGACAACTTTTCTAAATATAAAAGTGGTTAAATTTTTTTAAAAATTCGTTTAAAGTATTAAGTTGTTCCAGTAAAATTAAAACGATTTTCCAATTACGTGACTAATTCTGCTCTTTATAAGAAACGTATCGAGTAAAGTAAATATCGAGTAATATTCTTATTAATAAATTGAAGTTATGCCATTCGTTAAATATAGCATTCAGAAATCGAAAAAGAATGTTGCTTTTGTCCATGATAACATATAAACCTTATTTTTCAAAAATTACTGTCCGAATATAAATGACTTAAAGTTTGTGGTTCTGCTTCAGACGTCACCTTCTCAGAACTTGTTTCGTACTGCTTACCATTTCTTTAAATATTTGAACTCTTGTTGTTTTTTTAAAATAAATTCTTTGTCAAATGAGAGTTTTATTATTAATTAATTTAATAATTTACTTATTTTCATTTAAAATATACAATGTACAATTAGTATATAAATGCTTTGTAATTGATAAGTATATATAGTAGATTCAGTGGTCGGAAAAACTACATTATTTTTGTTGTTTACTACAACTACAACTACTTTGTTACAAATGTAGTTAACAACTACACCTACTTTCTTTTAAATGTAGTGACTACAAACTAAACTATTTTGGAATTGTAGTGACTTCTTCACTACTTTAAGGAACCGAATTTTTCTGGGGAAATTAATTTACACATTATGTTCGAAATGGTTTTGAATAAAATATAGGCTTATATTAAACATGATGAATTATTCAGAAATATTTATTGTTTACATGAGTCAGCTTGGTATTCTGACACATCTCTTTTGAATTTGTTTATTTAGTCTTCAATTTTTTATGCCCTTCTTGGCAGCGAATATTTAATTTAAGAGATGGTAAGAACTTNAAAAAATATTAAACATGAAATTTTTTCTTTGTGACATACTTTAAATGACAAAATACCAATTTTGAATTTTTCCCGATTTTTTCAATTTACGAACTTTGATTAAATTTTTTTAGTTTTGTTTTTTATACTAAAATATAATCTTATAGTATGAAATCTCTATAAATACATATTAGAGAGACATTATAATAATATTATATTTATGTAAAAATCGTTTTATCTGAATAAACGGCTCAGATTTATCTGAGTATGTCAGAAAGAGTATGTCACATTTAAAGTATGTCACAATGAAAAAATTTCATGTTCACGATTTTTGCTTGCCTTTATAGGGTGTAAAAAAGAAGAAAATTCATGTAGAAATAGTGTGCCCGCCCCACAAAACTTTTTTTTTTTGGCCGCCTAATTGGCGTTTATTTGTAGAATTGCTCATACATCGAGTGTCCTAATTACTCAAAATTGTGAAAAGAATTCAGTAAAATTTTATATTCCCCTGATATAAGTAGGAAATTGCTTGCAAAGTAGACTTCTATTCCGCTTGTAGAATTGCTCATACATCGAGTGTCCTAATTACTCAAAATTGTGAAAAGAATTCAGTAAAATTTTATATTCCCCTGATATAAGTAGGAGATTGCTTGCAAAGTAGACTTCTATTCCGTTCGATTGCTTCAACACTATTGTCAATTAGCATTTTAGAGTTACTTCGTGTTCGAAACTATGCATAGATATTAACTCATTATTTTAAAACAAAAACAAATATTTTGACAATAATTCTTAGCAATTGAAAGAAAGCCTAATCCTTTTAATATAATGTTTTTTTAATGAGTGATATGAGTACGTTTCAATTTAGATATTCGACAAAGAACAGCAAATTACAAGCACTGATTTTTTTTATTTATTCCGGTCGAACAAACATAACGAATTTTAATTTAGAAATGAATTAAATAATTGTTGCAAATTTCAGTTTTCTATTCAGCATAATTAATAACATTTAAAGCAATCTACCCCAAATTTTTAATTAGTTAAATTTGTTTTTTAATTGCTTACCATTCGAATTTTAAATAGGTAACATATATTTAAACTAGAATAACAAGATAAAAATCATATTTAAATAAAAAAAAGCGGTTTAGGTTGAAGCGAGAGCTGCTATCAAAGCGGGTTTTAGTTATAATAAACTTATTTAACTCATGATAGCTCAGTTCAAGTTTGGAAACAAAAGTAATCAAGAAATATTAAATATTTTTAATTATCTACTTTAAAGAGCCTCTCTGAGAGATAGACTCGACTCGCTGTATACAAAACTTAGAAAAACATTAGCCAACTGTTCATCAGACCGAACGTCCTCAATGTAAATTCTTTTTTTTTACTAAATCATATTTAATGTTAATAGAAATAAAATTGATTAACCTTCCTTTAATTAATGGGCAATAAAGCCGCTACCTAAGTTTATTTTGTTCCTTTGTAATTATATCTTAGTGTATAGTATTCCTCTTTGCATTGAAAGGTTTGAGTTATAGTGATAAGCTACACTTTTCATTAGTAGCAATTTCACATTAAACTACTCTTTAGTATTGTTTTTAGATAGATATTTTACAGATCTCCAGATGCATATATTTTACAGATCCATACAGCAGCATAACAGCACGATGCACAGAAACATAGTATTGCCTAAGTGAGTTTTGTTTTTTTGTTTTTTTATTTTTATTTTTTTTTAATAACGGTAGGCACTGAACTTTCGTTCTTCTCCTTAGAAGATGCCGGAAGTGTTGCTCATTTATCTTTACCCAGTGGGCACCTGTGAACCAAAGTCACGGAGGCGAGCAACATTACCCACGCCACACTGCCACATATACCCGTTCATAGGGTGGGCCACATTCATACATTCACACATCAGAAGACAACACAGAGAGAGAGAAACATCCATGCCCAGAGCGGAATTCGAACCCGCAGCCATTGACTTCGCAGTCAGGCACGCTAACTACTCAGCCACCTGGCCGGCTTGCCTAGGTGTAAATCGTGATGCTTTGCACCAAAAATACCGCACTTTTATTAATTGAACAGTATGAAAAGTCTAATGATTGAAAATGTGGTTTGTCATTACATTGCTTAAGGCTCTTCATCCGCCTGAATTAGTTTATGTTATATTGATAGCTTATTATATCGATAGAATGCATTTAGTTTTGAAAATAGAGGTATACAATATTATAAATGGATTTAAATATACATGAAAAACTATATTAAATACGCACAGTGCAATATAAAATACTTACACGCAGCTCTTTGTGGATTTCTTCATAGTCAGATTGCAGAGTTGAGAAGTCGCTCTCTAGTTTGTTTTTAGCTGATGACAGGTTCACATTAATGGTTGTTAGTTCGTTCACTTTGCTGTGGGCTTCTTCAAACTGTTGCTCAGCATGGCGTTTAGCTCGCATGGCCTATAATGATAAATAATAAATATGAATTATTACGTTTCTTTATTTCCTTCAATACTTTCTTTGAGTACATAATATTCCCTCAAAAAAGATGTAATATAAGGTTACTGATTTGATTTAAATTTAAAAAGGTTGACAACTTTTCTAAATAAAGTGATTGAATTTGTTTCAAAATGCTGAAAGTTTTAAAATTCCTTTAAAGTATTAAGTTGTTCCAGTAAAATTAAAGCGAGTTTTTAAGTACGTGACGAATTCTGCACTTTATAAGAAACGTATCGTGTAATATTCTTATTAATAAATTGAAGTTATGCAGTTCGTTAAATATAGCCTTGAGAAATCGAAAAATGTTTTTTTTCCATGATAACATATAAATCTTATTTTTCAAAAATCCCTGTAAAAATATAAATGAGTTAAAGTTTGTGGTTCTGCTTCATATGCCACATTCTTAGAGCTTGTTTCGTACTGCTTACCATCTATTTAAATATTTGAACTATTTTTTTTAAATAAATGCTTTGCCAAATAAGAGTTTTATTATTAATTAATTTAATAATCTATTTACTTTCATTTAAAATATATAATGTACAATTAGTATATAAATGCTTTGTAATTGATAAGTATATATAGTAGATTCAGTGGTCGGTAAAACTACATTATTTTTGTTGTTTACTACAACTACTTTGTTACAAATGTAGTTAGCAACTACGACTACTTTCCCTTAAATGTGGTGACTACAAACTACTTTGGAGTTGTAGTGACTACTTCTCAACTTTAAGGAACTGAACTTTTCTGGAAAAATTAATTTACAGTGCTGGAGAAGGTAATTTACACATTATGTTCGAAATGGTTTTGAATAAAATATTGGCTTAGGTTTATATTAAACTTGAAGAATTATTCAGAAATATTTATTCTTCTTTACATGAGCCAGCTTGTTATTCTGAGACATTTCTTTCGAATTTGTTTATTTAGTCTTCCATTTAATATGACCTTCTTGACAGCGAATATTTAATTTAAGAGATGCTAGGAAATTATCAAGTATTTGTAAATTTGTTATGTGTTTAATGCTCCTTTACTTCCTCTAAAAAAATATCAATCTTATCGAAAATATGTTTCCTTCCTTTAAAATATCATCAATGTTTCACGAGCCTACATTCGCGTGTGAAAGTGTGACCGAAGAAATAAATTATCTATCATTCATAATGACTAGCTTAAATATTAGTTATACGTAACTCTAAATCCGCAATTCTTGTTAACTCACCGTCACAGGAGCATTTAAAATTGAGTCCTTTGACAGAACCGCGAAGATTTGCAAGCATCAATTTCGAAAAATTAATTGTGTTAGAACCCTGCTCCTATACTGAACTAAAGTACGAAGTAGTAGGCAGAAATCGCTACCAACTATTGTTTTTTTGTATCGCACTATTACTTTTTTTAAAAAATAGTGGTACATTCCACTATAAACTACGAAAAAACATAGCGACTACAGTAGTTTCACTTCTTGTAGTGTGCTACTTAAGACCACTAAGTAGATTAAATAAGACTCAAAAAAAATTTTTTTTAACGTTTACCTAACACACACTTTTGTCAAACTTAAGATAAGGATGGATCACTGTTCTAATGCAAATTAACTACCTTAATTTGAGTTGCCTATTAAAATGAATTTTCTATTAAAAATGAGGTATATGATTCATGATAGTAATTATAACCGTAAGGAATAAATATGATCAGAATTAGCAATGAAAAATTGACAACTTTTTTCAATATAACGAGCACCAAAAATCATGCATACTTGTTCAAGGGCTGATCTCATTTCATCCAATTCCATTTGCAGAGTCTGGCATCGTCTTGTTGCTACACCTAATTGGTCGATGGATTGTTGCAATTGGCGAGTTACTTCATCATAGTGAGATTGCAGCTCCTGAAATAAGTAAACTCAATGCAATTGTTGCACAAATTGCTGCTGGCATATTCAATCCTAGTAGAAAAGTTCTTATTTTTTAAGCATTTATTTATTTATTTTTAAATTACAGTATTTTTGTTAATATTTTTAATAAAGGCGATGATCGTTTTCATAAAATAAAGATACATGTAATTTTAAAAGATTATTGGAATTTAAAGATGATTAGGCAATATTCTTTTCTCATGATTTTTGATTATTCTTTTTGGCAAAAACATTTGAAAAGTTCTTTATTTGACTAAAAATTAAAAAGGAACTTTAGAGAAAAATTGTAGAAGCTGTAATAGCAACCAAGCAAAATGATTAGGTGTAATTTTAGCTCAATAGGATTGGGAAGTAAATCAGTGAAAAAAATCTAATTCCTTGTTAATACAATAACATTTTTGGATCTTTTAAGTGATTAATTTTTAATTTAGACGTATCCTTATTATCATATACAAATACTTAAGAGTTATCAGTTCACATAATTCGATTAAAATATTTATATCTAACAATAAAAAAGACTTTTCATCCGTGTTTTTATGAAACTTAGCTATAGATCTTAAGACAGATAAGACTATCAGAAACCATGAAATAAAATTCTCTTGTTTGAAACGCAAATTTAAAAAGAAAACAAATTTGAATGTTTGAATTCGTACGAAATTCTCGAAAGCATTATCATTTTTTCCATTTTCAAACTTTTTATTATTTTATTAATAAAATACAATAAAAAAATTTAAGCATAAAAGATTTTCCTATAGTCTATTAATTTTATTTTATTGTGTCGATTTTTTTTTCTTGGAATTTCACAAATGAACTAGTAAAACTACTTTGTTATAACTAGAGCCCGGATTTTGATGACCTAAAAAACCTCAATTAATGCCCTTAAAAAGTTCAAAAAATGCCCTTAAAATGCGAAAATTGCGCTAAAAATGCCTTATGACATGACTTAAATAGAAGTAAAAATATTGAACTAAAACAATGTTTTACTCTTTAAAATTATTATGAGTCGTTTCGAAAAATATAAAGCAATGCAATACTTGTTCTGCGTTCATTAAAGTTTGAAAAATATGTTTCATACCCTAAAATAACAAAAAAAGGAAAATATATTGACTCCAAAACATTTTCATTTTGTACAGAAACTTAAATGAATATAACAACTTCCGTCTCATAATATTACTAAATATCAGAATTGCAGTGGATTATTAAATTTTTTTTAATATTTTGAAATGTAAACGAGCGTCTCTTGTCTGAAAGCAAATTTTTATACCAGGAGAAGCTTCTTTCAACGTCTACTGATGTTATTGGTGCGTACTTGAAAAGGACGGTCACACTTACTGACAATTCTTCTTCAATTTGAAAAGATGTTGCTTCACCTGTTAATATCCTAGAGATTTTCTTCATTGTTTGGAAGCCAGTGTAATAATAAAAAATAATAAAAAATAATAAAAATTGGAAAAAATTAACAAAAAATTTAAAAAATGCTTTAAAATGCAAAATACGCCCCAAAATTCAAAGAAAATGCCCTATAAATCTCAAAAATTGCTCTAAAAGACAAAAAATGTCCAAAAATGCAAAAAATGCAAATGTCATCAAAATCCGGGCCTTAGTTATAACCAATGACGAAGAGTTTCAATTGAAATATTATGAGGAATTAAAAACATACCTGCATCTGGAGAGCCTGTTTCTTAATTGTCTTTTGGAGATCTAAGTTTTGCTTGTTAGCTACATCAAGAGACATCTCAAGTTCTGTAATTTGTACTTGCATCTTCTTCTTGATTCGTGCTACCTCTGTCTTCAGTTTAGTTTCTGCTTCAGCTAATCTTTGATTCAATTGGTCCACTTCAATTTGGTATTGTTTTCTGTTAAGTTAAAAAAAATATATTAAGAAATATTCCGCTACTTTTATTTTTGTAAGAATATTTTTTACTTATAATATAGTATTCAGAATAATAAATTTTGTAATCTTCAGGAAGTGAAGTGATTAAAGTAGAAAAACTGTTACCACAAAAAGCATTACAATGTGAAGGGATTGGGTCAATATAATGAGAAGCCATATTTTGTAAATTAACGGGGAAGCGTTTGTAGTGATAAAATCTGATTTATATATGTAAGTAATATGATGTTTCTGTGTACTATTCTGCCCTGAGAAAAAAAGTATCGCCAATATTTTCCGAATACGGTAAAATTTACAGTGCTTCTGGCTCTATGGAAACGCCAAAAAAACTCGAAAATTTTTACCGAAGCGCTTTGATATTGATTTTGGTAAAATTAACAAGAAATTACGGCTTTATAGAACCGTTATTATATGAACGGAAGAATTAGCAAATGAATGGTTTGAATACCGTATATTTTAGTTTGGTTTTATTAGCAGAATTAATTTTTTTCTTTTTAAACGAGAAATGTCATTTTCATGCAGTTGGGTAATATTACCAGAACTTTTTTTTCCGTGTGTTACCAAGTGGAAATTCAGACATTCGTAAGGAATCTATCTATAAATCATACTAAGGAACAGTAATATGTAAAAATATTATCTTTGAGACAATTGTGGCTTATCATCATATTAACCCAAGCCTTTCATTCCTTGTGCATTTTATGAAACTCACTAAACACAATTCGACAGCATTTTTCTCACTTTTAACATGTCCTTATTTCTTATTTGGAGTCAAAGAGAATTTATACAAATTTATCTTCAACCTAATTCTTCCTCTCCCCCCCACACACACACTCACACATTTTTTAAAAATCATAAATGCGTTAACTTAGTGTTTTTAAATGTTTTTGTGCTTTTAAATGTTATCTCTCATTTCTCTTATTACTCATAGGAATAAAGTTGTAAAATAATTCTAGTTACTATTAATATTTTGAACCATAATAAACTAAGTTCAACTGATTTGAGGAAAAAGATACTTCCTTTAAATTACTACTTTTTTCCCAGTTGCAATATCTACAAAAACCTTTCACTTAATATAATTGTATGCTCGCCATAGACTAATATTATTTCACAGATATACATTTTATTACTTCGTTTGCCTATTCTAATGTTGTCCAAATTATGTTATTAAGATAAAATTTTTGTACTGGAATATTTCAATCAAATAATTATCAATTCAGTTTTTTTACACAAATTATCTCGTCTTAAATTTTATTGTTATATAATTTGCATTTTTGACGAAAGAATCAAATAAAAATTTCAAAATTAATACTGTAATCCAATGGGAATAGTTTTTTTTCTTTCTAAATAAGCACCAAAAAATAATAATAACTTTTCTAAATTCGTAAAAATGACAAATTATTAAAGGTGAGTTTTACGTGAATTTAGTTTTAGGTAATTTTTCGTTGTTTTCTCTACTGCTATTCTTTGCCTAATAATGATGTAGTTTTAATAAATCATTTGCCAACAAGTTATAATTGGAAACTGAATAGCTTTGAGACCTAATTTATTTCTAAAAATTATGTGAAATCATTTTTAAAAAAAGTGATAAATGAAAAACGTTAAAACTTTCCAAAAAGACAGACAAAAAATGAAATGAGGGCGAACTTGTAGCAGATTTCAAACAAGGACCAGTGCCAAGTTTCGAAAGATAAATATAAACCACAGATCAAGTCTTTAAAAAAATGACCCTTAAAGAAAGTCAGGTGAAAAAGATAAAGCAGAGAATAACTGACTGCTTTAGTTGCTCTACTTACCTACTACTTTTTACAAATAAATTGAAGTTGCTTATTTTAAAAGCTACTTTTTTACTGCCAATTTTTTTTTATAAAAAATTCACATATGCTAATAATAAAAAGAGAGGAAAATCAATTTACTTTGAAACATATAATTTAATGATATTTTGTTTTTCTACTGCAGAAAATTTATAGCGCTACTGATATTGTGTAACTAGATTTATTAGAAGACGAATCTTAAATGTTAAAATGGTGTAAATTGTTTTCCCCATTGCAAATGACTTCCATTTAGCCTTATATTTAGTACTTAATATTTATTAATGTCACAGATGTTCAGCAGAAGCTAAAATTAATAGTGAGAAACTTTTTATTCATTTTTTGATGATAAACATGAGCTGCTACATAAATTTTATTAACTAACCTAATTATATTTTTCTGAAAACTTTTGCTTATTTTCATATTAAATATAAAATACTGACTTATAGTTAATATATATATATATATATATATATATATATATATATATTCTGGAGAAAAAAAA
>NC_092204.1:62582501-62596568 GCF_043381705.1 Parasteatoda tepidariorum | reverse complement strand
TATATATATATATATATATATATATATATATATATATATTGACAATCAAAAGTTTACGGAATCATATTTTTTTCTCATATTTCTGTAAAATATATGAGAGCCTTATCATAATTTTTACTAACCGACTTTATTGCATACGTTTCTTCATGAATTGATGTTCGTTATTTTATAATGCATTATTTATTAATAATAATTAATTTTGAATTTAAAAGAGCAATTTTATCAAAGTTAATTGCTAACTAAAAATTTATGATGCTAAGATACCTATTTTTGTTATTTTCTGAAAAATCTAAATTGTTTCTTTATTTTTATTCAAGATGGGTAATTTATATGCTTTTCTTTAAACTGTTATTATTTACTTTGGAAAGTACTTATCCTTATACTGCATAATTGAATAATAATAATGACATAAATATTCATTTGTAACTAATTTTACAAGGTTAAGAAAGTTTCCCCCTCAAAAGCATAGGAATCGCATAAAATATTTTATTAGCAAACTTTGATGCATATATTTTTAAAAAAACATTTGTTAGTAATTTTAGAATGTCTTATTAATGCTAATATGACAAATGGTATAGAAATTTCAAATAATGTGAAATTTCTTTTATAATTAGAAACTTTCGACATTGGGACACAATTTTTTTTATCAATTAAGCTAGTGATATGTAAATTTAATTAATGCTTCGACAATTTTGTTCTTAATGATGATGAAAGAAGTTTAGTTTTATCTGTTTTATCTGCTCTAATGTTGGAAAATTAGAACAGACAAACTTTAGTTTTTCTGTTTTAATTTTCATTTACTTATCTTCTTTTGCAAGAATTTAATTAATTTATTTCTTCTTGCAATCAGCGAACAGCATTTAAATAATCGGTTAAGTCCTCTTTCTGATAACATGAACTATTTAATAAAAGCAAAATAATAAATATCTCTGTAAGGTACGACAAATCTGAAATCAGTGTATAAAGTTAAAATGTCACATAATTGCAGAGTTTGATGCTCAGTTGCAAGAAAAGCCAGTTCTGTTAATGCTATGCTATGTCCAGCTCTGAATAATGTATTAAATTTGTGAAAAATTAACTTTCGGTAACTGTGCTGTGGTTATGAGATAAATCTAAACTATTCGAATCGTTAAATACGAGATGAGAAGAAACTACCAAATAAGTTGATCACAACTTATATGGTTGTTTCTACAAACTCATCTTGGTAAATGTAATATTTAATTGATAGTTAAGGATTTTTAGAAATATAAGATGGACCTTCCAACTGGATCTGCTCCAACACTAATTAAGGACATTAAAAAAGAATTTTTCCTGTTTTTTTTTACTACTTAGAAATGGCCGCTTTATTCACCAGGTTTGAAATCGGTGGATTATTCCATTTGGAAACAAGGGGATTGTGCTAAGCCTCAAAAGACTTTGGCTTCACAAAAGAAACTTTCCGGTTCATAGCAGAAAGTTTGTGTCACGTTTATGGCCCTGCATCAAACCAAATGTGGTTCACCAACTTATAAAAATGTCACCAGTAGTATTGTTATCGTGTTAATTTGAAAGTTTGCTTGTGATATTTTACTAAGCACTATAATTATTGTGTGTCCATATTATTTCTTGTCTAAATGCACTATCCAAATTAGCTCGAAGCCCAATTTAATTTCCTCAAAAATTAATAACAAAAATTTTAAACAAAATTATTTAATGCTAAAAAAATAAAAAAATAAATAAAATTTATTTTTTAAACTAGCTGTTGTGTAATATTTATTATTTAAACTAAATATTTTAACTTACAAAAATAATTATTTATGGACCATATTAATTTCAATATATCTTTACTTTACAATAAAAAATTAAAATGCAGATAGGCGCATTTCCTTAAACAGCGATGACGTTTGATTTATTTTAATTGTCAAGGTGTTGCTTTGTTTATCAGTAAGCCCGATAGAAAATAAACAAATGCTAATGTCCAGGGAAATAACTTTTTTGTATGACAAAAAATTACCTTTCAGTCATAGTTATTTTATCTTTTTTTAATGCAATTAAAAATCAAGGTTTGAGCAATAATTCAATAAAAAAAGGTAAGGGGCCCAACTATCAACCCCTCTGTGGAACATAAATTTTATTCTCCAATTAAATCAATAATTAAATGAATTAAATAATAATGAAACTTAAATTTATACAGAAAAAAAAATCTAACTATCATGATAGTAATATATTTAATACTACTTTTATAATATATTTTTTTACAGTTTTCTTATAATTTTTGTCAATTTTTATTTTTAATTCGAAAATAGCCATAAATGAGAAATTGAATATAAACCATATCACTATTATTTTTTTATAGTTAAATCATTGATTATTTTAAAAAAATTAAATATGCGAATTTTTATAATTTAATAATTACTCTAATATGAAAAAAAAAAAACGCATTATTAAATTACATATAATACCTTTCATCTCTAGAAAGGTGCTCGCTTATAACAATGACGTCATTTCTAGGAACACAGGCCGTTTTCACTATGACGTCATCAGTCGGCCCGAGAAGCCTCACTTCCAGTGGTTGATCTAATTTTATTCTTGTTTCTTGTTCCAGTCTTCTAGATTCCATTTCTCTTTGATGTTTTGCATGATGCACATCCAAATCTAACGAACTCATATTTTATCACAGAAAAATTTCGATTTTGCACGAAAAAGAATATCACAAATATCTTGCGACTTTTTCTATCTCGTTTGTCCTCTCTTCAGAAAACCGTCGCAAGTGTGTGTTTTCGACTTGAGAAAAATCAGTTTCGTTCTCTGTGGACTCCTTGACATCCTGATGAATCAGCTGGTTCTTTTTAGGCGCCTGATGGCAGCACCTCGCAGCTGTGGGCAAATGCTGAATTTATAGAAACCGTTTTCGGTTTGCTTATTTTGCAACAGATTCCGTCCACTTTCCACACTGCATATTAAATATATCTCATGCTTAGAGCTGCAAAACGTGCTTCTGTAAATAAACTCTAAAAGCAATTTGAAGAGTAAACTGACATCGAAAATTACTCAAACGAGCAGGAAACGTTACTAGTAAAAAATCTTTTTCTGAGGCGGAAAAAAAATATCTTAGTTCTCACATTTTTATACTTAATGAGTTTAAAAATTGCTCGGCGTAAAATAAAATTTAAGTTCAAGCGTTCTTGATTTTTATTTTTCATGATCTTATGAAATCATGGCGAAAAATGAAATTTAAAAGCTTAGTTTGTAAACTAAATTAAACACACATTTCGTTCATGTATACTATATGATACCTTACGCCTATCATTAACTGAGAAAAAGAGTGGTCCTTCAGAGCTTGATCTTCTTTAAGCCTTTTCGTTATTTTTTAGACTGTATTTCTTGAGAAAAATTATAGCTCTGTTCTTTCCATTCATTTCTATTAGTTTTCTATTTGTTCGAGCTTATCAAATCTTCTTTCTATCCCTTTCTGGTCTGGATATAATTCTTCAATCAAATCAAATGTTTAAAATGAAATATATTTTCAAGCAAAAAACGTTGATACGTATTTGAGTATTCGTATTCGTGTGTTTAGCAGTTAAGTTTCCTTATAATATCTTTTATACATAAAAACAAAATGGTGACAAGAATCCAAACAATGCATAATTTTAAAAGTCTCAAATTTTTTCTTTGTTCCTTACTGCAGCAAAAAATTTCGTGAGACGCTTATAGCTCTGCATTAAGACCAAAGGTGGTTACTTTGAAAATTTGTTTACATGTTGCATTTGTATTGTTGCATGTTGCATTTGTAGATAAGTTGAAAAATAATTGTTATAAGCACATCCAAACTTCATCAGACTATCAAACTGGTTTTTATGTTTTTTCATTCATTTTTCCTCAGAAGTGATTTGACAAATTTCTATTGCGCTCGTTTTTTTTCTCGATTAAATATTTATTTGCGAATCCTAATGTGTATTTTTTACTTTATTTTTGTTAAGATTTCTAAAATGTCATTAAGGGTGGTCTTTCTCGAGCACCTTGTAAAATAATAGATCAACGAACATTTTTAGAGCATCTTTACTATGAGCATGAAACTTGTGTAACAAAAATTTGAATGTTTATAAATAATATATATTTATGATATAATATTTTTCTCAAAAACTCTTACTTTTAATTAATAATTACATTTTAATAATTAGTTTATTAATGATCATAGTTTTAATTATTTTATGTAAATCATTGCTTTTTCGTATTCCACAATACTTTAACTTGCCCTTTTAATCGAAAATATTCAAATTCTGGACATATTTTCCCCTATACTTTAGATTAAAATATTCGAACTTTCGTTTTTTATTTTTTAAAATTACCTTTTTTAAGTATAGCATTAAATCATGACAAACTATGTGATTTACGAAGAATTTTGGGACGTTTGGAATCTACAGAATATCATGCTATACTATGCGATCATCTGATGTCGTTTGAATCTTTTTTAGATACTGTTCATCGTCGACCAATTAACAGATTGTAGTTATGGAAAACATCGACTCGACCAACTGGTAATTTTGATGAAAAGCTGAGTGTTTGGGGTTATGAGTGAAAGGGAGGACCAAAACTTTTTTTGATCTGTTTTTAGACAAAGCAAGATAATTATTTAATTGGTCACAAGAATTTGTTTTTAGATAAATGGTTTTATAATTTGTTAAGCGTATATTTTTTGTAAGTTTATAATTATGGCATTATTAAAATTTTTCGAAACTTATTTAATTATAAATTTTTCATAATATAGACATTACAATATTATTAAAAACTTTATAATTTTAAAATAACCAAAATTAAAATTGTCTCTTAATTCATAGAAATTTTTTTAAAAATTTTTATTAATTTTTGGGCTATAATTTATCCGCAATAAAGGTTTAATAAGTTTTATAGAATTTAATATTGATCGTGACCATAAAAAAATTTGACACTGCTCTTGAACTCATAAAAAATTAATTGAAAATTATTACCTTTATCATTTAGTTTCTACATATTCTTTTTTTTTTCAAATGAAATGGAGATAATTATTCTTTAATCCTTTAGTAATTTATGAATAAATTTTTATAGAAAATGCCTTCATAAACTAAGTTGCCACAATGAATTTTTTTTTCCATGCATTTCCCATTATATTTCCAGAAAGTTATTGAAGCGTTAAATTAAAGTGTGAAGCTATATATAAAAAGAATCGATTACATTCACCACACGAATAGAAAGAACTAAGGAAATGACTTACAAAATCATAATAAGGAAAATTTGATTTTAAAAACTAGTTGCATAATGAAATATACTTTACTAAAATAATATTTTTCTAACATAAACGGAGAAGTAATTAATATTCAAAGTATTAGGTGGATTGGCAAGTAATGTCGTTTTGGTGCATTAGATTTTTCATAACAATATCTTATTTTCAATCAATAATGTATTCACCCTCGTTGGCAACAACCTTTCAGTACGAGATCGAAAATGAATCGAAATGGATAGAAAAAGATGAATTGGTTTTTAAGACTAATGAATATTTAATGAACGACAATGGCAGAAACGACATTACTTTCCGGTCCTCCTAATATCTGGAAGTAGTGATCCAGTTAAGAATTCTTTAGTTAATTAACTTAACAAAAATTTTAAAGCGTGTATTTAATTACTCCTAGGTATGCGTACAGATACCGGGAGATAATTTCAATATGCAGATAAATACCCGATTTTTCAGGCATGAAGCAAAAACAGATAAGCATCTAGTCCCGTTTTTCAGGACTCTATCTTATAATGACCGTGACAGGAGCACTACTTAATTTTGTTCAGATGACGTGGACAGAGTCTGATCTGATTCCCCTCACTCCAAACACCACTCCAACGAAAGAACTTTCAGCCACGGCAAATTTTGTGCACCTTTCTTCTTGTACACGTCAGTCGTTTAACCGACTCTAACCACCATAATCAAACCGACTTTAGCTTTCCACCAACTCTGTGACCTAAACATCTATTTCTTGCTAATCTAAATGTATTAACTACATGCATTTACCTAAGTGCCTCTAATTCTTCTTCCTTTTGAGCCAATCGCTTTTCGTAGTCATGTCTGAGTTGAGCCAATTCTTGTGCCAACCTCTGTGCCTTGGCTTCTTCTTGCTTCCTGAGTGATTCGGCTTCGCGGTATGCAGCGGATAGTTCCTCTCTTTCTGTTTCCAGCCTCTTGATTTCGAGATCCATCTCATGGATTCTGCGAGTAGCCTCACTCAGTTGGTTCTTGCAATCGCCCAAATCATCTGCAAACAGAATTAAGATTAGTATAAAATTTATTTTAACTACATTTTAGTTTATTAAAAGTATTCGGCATTTCGAAAACTTAGAAAGGAGATTTATTTTTCTAAATTCTAACAAATTTTACATTTAAGGAAAGATTTATTGTCACTGTTAAGTCAAAGATTACAGTTGAACGTAATCGTTAAATATTGATTAAAATGTACCTTCTCGAAGTTAATATTAACTTAAAAGAGACAACTCATTAATAGCAGTATTATTTAAGTTATTTTGGTATAGTAGATTAAACATCTTATTTTGCACTTATATTTAAAAATTTCGTTTAATTGGATAAAGTCTGTAATCATAATTTACGATATCTAACATCATTCGATGAATTTCAGACACGAAAACAAAAATTGTTCAGTCAAAAATTTAGCAATTTCTCCAAGTTAATCTAAATTCATAATCATTAACAATATTAGTGTAATAGATTAAACTTCCAAATTTGCATTTTAGCTAAATACTATATATTTATTGATAAATATTATAATTTAGGCTAATTTCATATTTAATAACCGTCGTTAAACAGCCGATCTAATTTTGGGTTTACGACTACCGTTATTCATCTCCGTAACCTTGTAATTTTGAACCCAATCCAGAAGACAAGGGAACTCCTGGATCAAGTATTGGGAGAAATTTGCCCTCGTTGAGGACTTTTTGATGGAATTAAGCCGCATTTGGGTTACATGGAGAGGAAAACCGCTAAAACCTCCCACTGTTAGCCTGCCGGTAAGGGGACTCTAACCCTTGATCCGTCTACCACTGAGGGTATTTTAGTCAGCACTGGGGTTGGTGCAAGCCTGATGCAAAATTCCTATCGACTAGCCATCGCTGGGATTCGAACCCCATTCACCTCACTGGAAGGCAAACGCTCTATCCCTTGAGCCATCTTGGCTTAATTTAGGCAATTGTATTATTTTCTCGAGAAGAGAAAGATTACAAAAAAAAGAAAAGAAAAGAAACTTTCTGTGCAAGCTTCTATGCTATTATGTTATGAATCTGAATTTCGTTGAATTGGTAAATATATTGGACATATGGGGATACTATTAACGTACTACATCGTATTGGTGTGTTCTGTTCGTATGTTGTGTTATGTTATGTTACGTTATGTTATGAATATCGTATGTTATGTTCGCTATTTTTGTATGAGCAAGAGTTATTTTTGTATATGATATATAAAAACTCACTTCCTTCCATACATTGACTACTAAAGAGATGCACCGCAATTGGCTAACTTGCACAAGTTTTACTATACAATTTAATATGCATGTTTTAATTCATTTCATAAAATGGTGGCCAAAATAACTTTCAATCAGATTGATTAAACCAAGAATGTATTCAAAAAATATTTTACCTCAACTTTTAATAATAGAAATAAAATCTCTTCGGAAAGAGATTTGCAGTTATATTGATGTAAGTTTAAAACGCAAGATTCATTTTAAAATTAAAAAAAAGTGCAATTCAAATATTTTTAATAAAAATATAAAAAATGATAGAAATTCTGCCTGTTCCTTCAACTGTAAGCAATGTGCTTTATGAAAAATAATAATATTGTTAAATACATTTTTATACTTTCCTTAAGTGTGATGCAAAATTAGGTAAATAAATTAAAATGTAGTCTGAATTTCTTTTGGAAAATTTTGATGATTACAGATACAAAAAGAAATTTTTGTTCCTACGCAAGACATGTTTCATCCTGTTCAATTAAATAAATATTCTTTCTTTCATTCATTATTTAGATCCTTATCTGAGTTCTAAACTGAAGATTTATTGAAAATTTCTAAATTTGTTGAGATATGATCAATTATGAAGAAAAACGCGTTCCTTTGTGTTTACATAGTTATAAAAGCCTAATATAAAAGTAAAATGTTACTTTTTGTTAAAAACGTAAATATACTGGATAAAATTTTGAGAAAATTTAACAAAAAGTTCCTTCTAGTTTTTGAGCAATGATGTCATAGTAAATGTTCTATTTAAAGTGGGTTTAAAGATTTCTTTATGTACAATATGTATATCAACCTTAATTTTTCAATCGAATATAAGTTTGCATCTATTCAACAAATTTTCTTCTTAAAGATTATTCCTTTAATTTGTGTTTAATGTTTCTGGATATGTTAGTTAAAATCAGGTTGATTTGAACCATAAATGTCAAAGTACGCAGGTACAAATGTGAGAAAGTTAGAATTCTGTATTATTATTTTTGTCATGCAATGTATACGTGCCAGATAATTTCTTGTTTTCTCTGAGAAGTGCATCTCTTTGGTCCTTGAGCTTGTCATAGTCATGTTGCAATTTTTGTAATTCAGCCACTTTAGCCCTGAAATCTCTTTGTGCAGCTTCCAGGAGAGCGATGAGTTCGTCCATCTTCGTTTTCAGATCATGATTCATCTTCTCAAGCTGTGCGCATTTCTTTTCCATATTTTGAGCGTGAGTTGTAGCCTATAGAAAGACAATGGATTATTGCGATTAATCACAACAGCTTAATTTTAGGTTACATTAAAAATTCGTTTTTCAAAAGATTTTCTGTATAAGGGGAAAAGTTTCACATTTAACGTTTCTCAAAAACTGTGAATGCCTTTGGCATCGATAAAACGAATTAATGAGGTATACAGTTTACTATTTTTTGGTTTGTATTGTAATTAATTAATGCTGAAACAACATTTTCCTTGCATTGAAACAACATCCATCTTCCTTGTATCAAATCAACATAATATGTCGGGGGGGGGTAAGTATGAATATTATGCTAAACCAAATTTTCAAATTGTTCAGGAAAGTTTTTTTAAGGTCGTTTTTTAGAAATAAGTAAGATATTTCTGAGCATTGTGGTGTTATACAATATTTTTTTAGAAGCTTGTTATTTGCCTGTCTGGGGAAAATATTAAGGAACAAGCTAATATAAAAATGTCACATTTGGAGAAGGTGTGACTTATCCCTATATTGTCTCAAGCCAATGACATAGTATATTAACAGCAAGGATCGTATGTGTAACTTAAAACAGCCAATGAGTCTTTCGGTTATCTGTTGATACAAAATTACAAGATCACAATGCTAAGAAAGCATATAGGATTTGATTTTTTTTTACAACTGCCATTTAACAAACAACACACATCAAATTTCCGGCTATCAATGTTCAGCTCCATAGCCTCTCTTGTATTTCTGAAACGAACCAAAAAGGCGTTGGAGTTCCTAAATCAAGCATTGGGACAAACTCATTTTCTTGAAGAATTGTCTTAGATGAAAGGAAAACCCTCTCACGGTTAGCATGATGGCGAGGGGATTTTAATCCATGATCCGTGTACAATTTGGAATATCTAACATAGACACGTCTACAGGAAGATTAAATAAGGAAATAAGAAGCTAAGCTCTGGCTAACTAAATAAAAAACTTAATATAATTATTTACCTTTTCTAAGTCCATTATCAGAACTTCTACTTCACTCTGTAAGCGTGACTTGTGTTTCTCAAGAGCACTGCATTTATTCAGAAGGGCCTGGAGTTGTTCTTCGTATTCAGCAGTCTTTTGGGCAATGCGGCGTCTGAAAATTACAACAATATTACAGGTTGACAAAAAAAAATATATATTTTCTTTATAAGTTTAATATTTTAAAATAATCATCATTTTCTGTTTAATGAAAAAATTATGAGTTTGAATAACAGGTTAGAGTTTTACATTTAATAAAAACATTTATTTGTCCCGTCGACTCAATTTTTTTTGTCAATACAATCTTAAGTTCATAGTACTTTAAACAAATCGCATTTTTAAAAAAATATCTAAAAGCATAAAACCGTATGTAACTTGATGAAACATGTTAGTTTCTTCATACAATAAGAATAAAAGCTGTGATAATAAAATAAAAATATTTAATTACATTCTTAAAAGAAAAAAGTTCTGTTTAATTTACAACCTTTAACTATGATATTAGCAAGTTTTTCAAACCTTAACGAAATGTTAAGTTGAACTTTGTTTAGATTAAAATTAAATAAAAATAAGTCATTGAGAAGGAATAATTTGCAAGGGAGTATGGTATAAATTTCCAATTTATTAAGGTTTGCGGTAAAACTTGCCTAATGTTATATAATTTATGATTCTCTAATAGTGTTGACAGAGCATAGTATTTTTATTTTCTAATTATTATTCTAGGCTATTAAGACGCAATTACTTAAAAATGTTGTACATATTTATTTTTTTCAATCTGTATTATTCGTAAAAATAGTTATGTTATGTATGTTAGGCGTCTATTGCCTCAAGTTACAGTTAATTAATAATTACAGTTCGTAATATTGTTTTTAGAATTAATTAATTAATTATAATATAATTTTTCGAAACAAAAAATGAGATTCGTGTTGCTAATGTGCAAAAAAATCGCACTTAACATTAATGACTGAAATAGTATTATCCAAGCTTTAAAATCAACAGTTTATATACTTGAAACTTGAAATAATTGAAAAATCAATAAGTTAATGAAGAAGCAATTTTTTCCTATCCATTTTATGTTAATACGAATTTCTTTTTTATGAACGCAACTATATTTTTAAATTTTGCTCACTGGGCTATATTACCGAAAACCGTCTTCAAAACTATCCGTGCAAATTAAAAGCCACGTGCAATTTTTATTTTCCTGAGGTTGAGTGGAAATCATTTACGGAATATTCAATCCTCCATTCAGTTATATGTTCTGCATCAAAAACTACATACAAGGTATGAAAATACTGCTCTACGAATCATCGGAGAACACTGGGCCATTATGATTATTCTTTAATAAGATGTTTTTGATTTTTCAAGTCAAAGTAGTCAAAGTCAAGCTCATAAATCTACACTGCCTGTTTTACCGGGGCTCTTACGGTCCTTAGAAAACTTAGAAATTAAAAAAAAAGAGATGTATCTTAACAAATTCGTAATCACCACCAAGCTTGATAATTCCAAATACATACATCTTGTTTTGAAATATGTAGGTTCAAATTTTAAATTTTAAAATGAAAGGTAATGAAAAGATATTAGTTAATTTTTTATTATAATATTGGTACTACTTTATAACGTTTATAAGAAACGTACGAAGCCTATTTTCTCGATTTATTTACATATATGTCACTAAACCAAGCTGTTTTTGGGCTGATTCTATGACCGTTTTACTTTTAAGACCACAACGTTCAGGAAAGCATTAGTGGATGTTCCTATTTCCAAGATCGATCTAGTTTTGATCGACCTTTAGACACACTCTGATGAAACGAAAATTAACATTTTGATTTACTCTCCTGCATTAATCGCAGTAACTATTCATGAAACAGAAATGTTATTATGCTGTCGAAGTAACTCTTTCTTCCAATCTTATGAAAATATCAATTGGAATCCTAACCTTAGTTCGTCGACCTCATCAGCATGAGCCTGGCATTCCGCTTCATATTTAGACTTCCAAGTTGCAGCTTCTCCGTTAGCCTTGGACAACTGTCTCTCCAAGTCCATCCTAGCTTCAGATTCCTCGTCCAGTTGTGTCTTCAGGCTTTCCACTTCGATTTCCAAAGTGTGAGAGTGCTGCTCCAAGGCAGATCTCCTCTAAAATTTCATAGTAAAGAGATAAGTAGAAAAAAAACGTTTAAAATGTTTAAAATGTTGAAAAACTGTTTATAGTAAGTTAAATGATCTTTTGAATAAAATCTTTTTTTGTAGTTTAAGATCTTAGCGTAACTATCTTTAAATACAAATTGAAGCAAAACCAAACCTTTACCACGTCCCTGATTTTTCAGTAATGCAACACCCAAAAGAGCTGAATTTTTGGGAAATATTTGTAAAATATTTGCACTTACTGATCGAATAAGAGAGAAACTATTTATAACATATTTCTTAAGAGGGATAAGTTTTTTACCTATTTTTTTCTGGTACCAGATTCTTGCTGCGTTTAGAATGTTTTCCTTAAAATAGGTCTTTAAGAATCAAACAGTAAACCAATTACTGCAAATCAATTTATGGTAAATTGAGAAGCAATTCAAAGGATGTTGAGGCGGAAATCTTTCCATCTTAGCGCTCCTAAATCCACGATGGTCTCTTCAATTATTAAATGCTTCAGAAATCGAATATTTACAATAATTGTTTGCTTTTAACAAATCTTAAATTTTTTGGTCGAGTTTAAGTTTAAAAAGCAGTTACTTTTTTGTTTTAGAGTTTTATGACATTCTTTTTTTATTAAATACTTTATGGAAAAGCACAATGGTTGAAGAAAAGTGAAGTTGTCTTTTTGTTTTTAACTTTGTCGAATGCAAGTTTTCGAAACATACCCTTTCTTCTTCCTCGAGTCGTCGTCTCATTTCTTCCAATTGAGTGGCCAGTTGACCTTTGATGTGGTTGGCATTGTCTAACTGCATTTTGTATTCCTGAGTTTCCTTCATGAGCTCAACATTTTCTGAGCTAAGCCTGGCCCTCTGGGAGCTTACTTCTGTCACCTGCCTGTTCAATTCCTCAATGTGAATGTTCAAGTCGTGGATGGAGACTTCCAGCTTTTCAACTGTCTTTTGAGCAATTACCTGTTGCAATGATAGATAGTATGATTTATTAAACACAAGTATGAACGATTTTAGTGATTTTCAACATTGCAGCGAATATTAATTTCTAAATGATTTGTATAGTTGCTAATAATTCCACAAATCTACATCTTTAGTTCATAAATTTAAAAATTATTTTCGAGGTTAATTTTAAGTCAAAAAACATTATTTTGTTACTAAATTTAAAAAAAAAAAGAAGATAGAAAGCTGAGATATAAGCCTTTTCTGTCACAGCATACATACTGGATCACATATGTTGATGACACAAAATAGTTTATCAATATCATAGTAATAGGAGCTGAATAATTTTTATTCTATTCAGTTTTCTTCAATGTCGAATAATTATTTTTTGTTTTCTTAAATAAAATTATAATTTAAATTTTTTTAACACGTTCTTTTTTATAGCTAAACTACAACACAGCTATTAGTTATACATTTGATTTAACAAATTTTTTTATGGAATTTCTTAAATAAGAAAAGTATAAAAGATTAAGAACAACAAATGTCAAAAGGCAAACGAATACATCCATGAAATGATACTAGCAGCAATTTTGATGTCAATGGTAGAGAATCAAATTATAAAATTATAAAATTTTAGTGTCAACTTAACAAACTTAGATCAAGTAATACTGAAAAATTAAAAGAAAAGCATTCAAAATAAAATCAGTAATGTTCTCACATGTATTCCAATAAATTTTGGCTTAATTGTGCTCTTCAATGTAGAAAGAGGATTAACACGTTATTAATAATCTAACTTTAAAATACTTACTTTGTCTTTGTTAGCATTGTCCACTTGTGCCAGCAAATCGTAAACTTCAGCTTGAAATTTCTGTTTTTCTCTCTCAATCCTATTAAATAGAGCAAAAGAAAAACATGATTACTTTATTTAACAATTGAAAAAAATATCTTTATTATACATCTAAACATTTAAGTTGAAAATTAAGATTTTGTATCGATTAAAGTTGATAAAATTATATATCAAATTGAAGTTCAATAGAAAAAAAATGGAAACAAAATCAATCAAAATTGCTGAAATAAAAATCGTTCTTCCTATTTTGAATTCTGAACTCACAAAATAAAAGTGTATGGAAAATTGTTTATGTCATTTTAATGTATATTTATGTTTAGAAACGAAAATAATCAAACAAGATAGTAATGGAATAAGTCTGTTAATATATTCATCCGAACTCATAACGAAAAAAAAATCTTTGTTCAATGGGATCTCCCTGATTTTTCAGTA
>NC_092204.1:62524213-62580561 GCF_043381705.1 Parasteatoda tepidariorum | reverse complement strand
ATTTTTGTGAGTGTCTAAATTTCAGGAGGGGCGAAACGCATCGTTTGCCCCATCACTTAAATTTTAGAGGGGCCCTCTGCCTCCCCCTGGTTGGCACGCCACTGGGTCTGACGCTAGATAGTAGAGGAAACAATGTAAACCAGAAGTGCAATGTACAGAAAGTGTTAACAATCAACTACATGCAGCTGTGGCCTTTCCCCTTCTCTGCAAAGCGTGTTTGTTCTTATGAGAAAGGGAAATAATTCGCGAAAAGCTGTTATACCGTTTTTTACCCTTTCCTTTATGTTATAGTAGGTACGTAATTACAGAAAAGAAAATTTTCAGCAACTCTATCTTAACACAATTTTTTTCCTACATATATATAATTAGAGTACTGTATTTTGAAAAAACATGATGTGGTCTCTTCATATGGGGCCCCCTTGACCGTCGGGGCCCCGGCGTAGTTACGGGCCTGGTTGCCTGTAGGTATTCAATCAAATATTCAATCAATATCCGAAACTGATTGGTTGTGCATAAGGTGTTAACATTACAGCTTTAAGTTTGGATTTATTATCCCGCTGAATCAGTTTTCGGATCAAATTTGATTGGATACCAATAAAGTGACAAGCGACGTCACGCATGTGCATCGAACCTGATTTGATGACCAACGCGTGTCATTGTTTGCAAATATCCAATTATTTTCAAAATGGTGCTAGGTAAAATTTATCTCTGTTTGTATCCCCAATCGAAATTTCGGTCACTTAATGACATAAAAAAATAGACAGACACAAAACTAAAATGAAGAGAATATTAAAATGAAATGAAAATTTTGAAAACCACTTTATTCAAATAGACAAAAATAGAGAGAGTTATTTTTGTCATATCTGAGATAAGGCAGGTGTTGCGTAACGCCGAAACTCTCCATGTCATTCGAAAATAAAGCGACCAATGCTTTTGGTTTTAATAAAATTATTTCTCCTTCTTATTCTACTTGAAATATGCCATTTTGATAACTTTTATTTTCTTTATCTTTTTATCAGCAACGACAATTGTATTACACGTTTTTATTTTAAATTATATCAGTAGATATTATAGAATTAAAAAATATTTTTAAAAAATGACATATAAAAGTATGCCTTTTTTTAAAAAATCTCTGTACTGCATATAAAAGTTCATAAAAAATAGCAAATGCACAAAAGTTTAATGTTTGAAGTAAAAATTTAAAATGAATCCAGTTCAAGAAGTTCCATACTTGGCTTTTGCTTTGTTGGATTGGTCCAACTGGTCTTGTAAGTCAACAATGGCTTCTTGGTGTTTTTTTCGTAAATGATGTGCTGTTTCTTCACTCTCCAGATGAACATCCTCCAACAACTTTCTCAACTTCGATAGTTCTGTGTCTCGTTTCTTGTTCATTTCGAGCTAAAGTAAAGGGATTTCGAACTTAAGAAAAAATTACTACTCCAACATTAGAATAGCATGACTCAAAAGAAAAACAAAATTTAAATAATGGTTATATTCAAGAGTAGATTTGTACACGCGAATCACAAACTTGCGATTAGTGCATAGTTGATAACTAAATGGTGTTTCTTATGTTTCAATATATAATCCTGTTACAATAACTGCAAATGTTCAACTAAATATTACAGATAGTGTTAATTTCTAATGAGTTGGTGATTGTCTTTTTTAATATTTTCTGACCAAAATGGGGACTAACTTATACGAAATTTAAACCTGAAAAAAAAAAACTTGAAGTTACTAAAGATTATTTTTAATAAGAACATTTTAATGAAAGAGATTTCAGGGGTTGATTTTTGTTTTTGTTCAAAAGTAATAATCGGTCAAAACGGTGAATATTTGACTTTATAAAGAAATTACCGTCGACTATTTGCAGATGCGCTATATTCCTAAAATTTATTTTAAAAATTTAACATAGAAATATTGTGTACTAAAAAAAGTTACAAAGATATTAATGTATTTTCAAACAAGAATAAAGTGTTCCAAGTATTCATCTTAATAACAATTTATTGCGTTAAAAGTAACGAAAATAATATTATGTAATGGTTAAAAACTGCAAGAAATTTAAATATTTCAGAGTTAAAATATTATCAACTGACACATTGTCACATTCTGGTTATTAAACAAATATTTAAAAATAATTTTCATTCCAAATTGCTATAAATTTAAGAGGAAAAGAATTCTGAAGCGTTTGGTTATGTATATACGGTTTAGATGTATGCTAGATTGGTTATTAAATTCACATGTTTGGTTATGTATCTGTATGCGAAATATCATACATACATAATTTGGATTTAGTGATATAAACTGTTAGAATTTTCGTTCTAAAATTAACCTAAAATAACAGACAGTAGTCTGCCCAAACGATCAATTGTAAACCTTACGGTTGGGAACTTTTCCTTACCTTTACGGTTTTGGGTTTTGGAACCATTTACATCTGGTATGGTTAAAAAACCGCGAAAAAAATTAAGTGGTTTTATAACCGTGCAACTATAATATGACTCAAACAAAAGCGTAAAAATGAAATTTAACTAGACATTGAAGTTATTTTATGTAAGGCTTTTCATTGTGCAATGAAAACTGGAATCAGGGTGTTTTGTCCAATGAACATTGGAATGTGACTTAATAAGTTTATCTGGTGGTACTACACATCATTAGTGATGACTTCTTTATATTAAGCAGCTCCGTGGTGCTGCCA
The DNA here is from genome assembly GCF_043381705.1 of Parasteatoda tepidariorum. Taxonomy (NCBI): domain Eukaryota; kingdom Metazoa; phylum Arthropoda; class Arachnida; order Araneae; family Theridiidae; genus Parasteatoda; species Parasteatoda tepidariorum. The sequence goes on along the minus strand of NC_092204.1, from coordinate 62,577,869 downwards.
TTTATGCGTGAAGTAGAGTTTATGAGAGTTTAGTATTCCAATAGTCACCAACTGGAACGCTGAAAACTTTATATGAGTTGAAGGAAAGGGAGAAATATTGTGACGTCAACGTTGGGATTTGAACCACCGTTTAGCTGGTCGTAAGAGTGGCAGATTCGCCCTCTCGGCTATCCTATGTACCCGGATGCAATAAACTAAAAGGCTTCATAAAGTGGGTCTAGTTAAGGCGGATAAAATTTCTGTTGCTTTACAGTATTGAGGAAAAACAGCCAATAAACGTTTTTTTTTTTACATCTAACAGTTTGAATACCATCTTTTTCTTATGGTTATTTTACTGCTTTGGTTGAATGTGGTAAAGTAACAAATAAATAAATATAAAAAAATTAATTTTTCGAGAAATTTCTAACAGTGTATGTTCTACTTTGCTGATGAATTGAAAAATACATCCAAAGAGAACATAATTATTTTATACCTGATTGTCGCTACTCCCTTCGGCCTCTTCAAGTCGTTCAGAAATCTGCATTAGATGGACTGTAAGGTCGGATTTTTCTCTTTCAATCTGAAAACGAACAATAGAATCACATAGAGAATAAAATATATAACTAATAATGAGGCTATTTATCTTTGATAAGTTACATTCAATAAGCTAAACATATGATTTTTCATTGGTTATGCATTAAAGCAAGTTTGTTAAGAAAATCAAATAAGAACTAAGTCAATAATATTTTGTTTCGATGTAGTCCGTAATATGTTGCGTAGATTATTCTACTTTTATCTAGCTTAGTCTTCTTTCATTTTAGCATTTTTAGAGAAATGCAATCTTTGTTGTTGTAGTTAAAATTACAGTTAAAAGTTTAAAATTAAAAGTTTATGGCTAAAAGTTTATGGTTAAAAGTTTACAGTTATAGTTTTCAAAAGGGAGGTAAATTTATATGCTTCGTTTTAAACTAGTAAAGTTGCTATTAAATAGAACAAAATTGTTCTTTTCAACTACGTTTTTAATCTTGTCCTAGAAGAGTGTCTTTTTTTCACCCATATAAATGATAATAAATTAATCATTATGTTGCTATAGATTGTCACTTTTAATCGCTTAAAGCAATTCAAGGATCATTTTTAAAGGATGCTACTCTTTGATGGGCAAATTCAACACCAACTATTTCTTTTACTCACGCGAAAGAGAGGAGAATATATAATTTAAAATGGTGCAGAATTGCAAAAATATTTTTATTTTATTTTCTAGTCTGTCGATTTCTAAATTCGATGCTTGAAGTATTTCCAAATTCCTTCTAAATTCGAAGCCACTCAACGGTAAATAAATAAAAGAAAATTATTTTAAAAAAACAGACTCGATTTCGGATCGTATTTGTTGGCTATAATCTCTGAACTGTGCTTTTGACACAGTGTTATATGGCATATATTATCAAGTGAGAAAAAATCCCTTAGTATATTACAATAAATTTTAAATAAGTTATTTCCCTCAACCAACTTACTGTTACTCCAACAAAAGACCTTGGGCCGTAATAAAAAGAGAAATAAAGATAACATATTAAAATTTACATAATGCCCAAGCCTTGGGAAGCAATATTCCAATCCAGCTACTTTTAACGATTCGCATTTCTGTTTGGGATAATTTTAAACAAATAAATAAATAAAACAAGATTTTTGGTTATTTTTTCAGTTTAGGTAACACATTTTAAAAGAAACAAAAGCTTAAATTATAATTGCGACCAACTACAGTCAGGAGAAAAATCACCAAAAAGAAGGCGAGTTGTTAAAGGTCGTTGGATTGTAAACTAGCCTACGTGAAAAATCTTCGCTCTTGACGCATTCCTCAAGACTAAACGATGTGTACTGTAATTACCAAATTAAGAGTTACCTTTTTGCATGGACACTTACACCACATTTATGTTATTTTTCCCCCCACTACACCCTCTATTCTACAAGAAACGGTATGGATTTAATGATATCTTCCTCTCATCTTCAAGACGAAGCGTTTTTCTGTTGTTGATTGCTTAAATATTTTTGAACTCTACTGAAACGATCGGGAGTTACGGTCTTTGAACTCTCCCCCTAAGAAAGATTAAAAAAAAGCATATTTTTGTGAAAAAAAATTTTATGAAATTTATTTTCCTTGTACGTCAATAGTTAGAGAGGTTCTTAAAAGCTTATAATTTGATTTATTTCCTCTTTAATCACTCATGTGTCTGAAGAGAGGTGAAATCATTTTTAAGAGGAATGCTTAAAGAAGTGAGTAATCTTGATCAACTTCATTTTTTTTAAACTTCCTGAAATGTTTCCTTTTACAAAATAGGTTCACAACATTTTGGAAAAGCTCCCAATTTTGCTTTTATTGGCTCGAACGGGGAAAAAAAAGAAAAATAAACATGTCAAAAAATCACTTCCAGTTCCTAACGTTGCTTCTAATTTTGGTCATATGACCTGGCTCTATGAGGGTGGAGATCAGATATTTCAAGGCATTTTGTGTTCCCTACCTCCCCCAACACCGATGTTTCAGACTTGTTGATGACATCTCATCCCAGAATACATTCTCCGAGGATAAGAATTTTGGCACACAACTGTAATATCATTAGAGCAAAAAGAAATTGTCTGTCTTCTTCTTGAAGCATGAAGGAGCATCATTTTGACGCTTGGATTTCCAATTCTGCTACATTATCAGGACTTGGCAGAGATTTTAGTATTCATCAAATAAAGCAGCTGGGGATGGCGACTTTTTATGCTCCTGATGAAGCTCCGCTTATTTCGTATTAAAAGCTTACTGTCACCTAACTTCGGTGTAAAATTTCATATTCAGATATATTTGCTGCCTTGTTCTCTATAATCTCTTTCAACTTCAAATAATTTTTGCTTAGTTACATTGTTTAACTTTTAAGATGTTTAACTAATTTAAGGTTCGAAGCATTGAAAAATCCTACATTCTTTCTACAAGAAAAAAATAAAGAATGATGGACGAATCACATCTTTTATCTTATGAAATAACTTTTTTTAATGCCAATAAAAAAGCTGTGGTAAACTTGTAACTGTTATTCATAACTATTTAGCTAAATTGCTCCCATTTTTAGACAGCTCTATCCTCCATGCTGATTATGAAAATGATGCAAAATGCCATCGAAGGACGGAAACTTTTTAGTTTCTTTTACTAGACTTAATATTATTCTAATCCAAATTATTGGAACCAAATTTTACAAGCTTCTGATTCTTATTTTCGATTTTACAATAATGTACTAACAGATTTATTGTTCCATTTTCAAGTCTTTGGTATTTTTCGTGATTGTTATTTTTTTATATCGCATTTCATAAAAATATATAGTCCAGAGCTTTGCCGAAATTTCAGATTTTTTTAAACAGAACGTATTATATCAATATAAGTAAAGGGAAAATATTATAACGTCAAAATCGGAGCAATTCATGAAGACAAGCTTCAAATTCGTATTCAATTCTGAGAATTATAAATTGTGAAATATTTACATTTCTTTTTCAGCCTTTCTTGTCAAAATCATTAATTGTCTGAACTATATATTCAGACAAAAACGATATTTTAAAACTGTGTCAAGGTCATTTATTTAAGTTCCATTATATATTCTATTATAATAATAATTGATACACGCAGTCTAATATTCGAAAAAAAGCTGTTTATTTATTACTTAAACACCTAAAGGGATATCAAAAGTGAAGTCAAAAAGACAAATAAAGTTGCTATCCTCTTTAACTTTAAATTTTTTTTCTTAACAAATTTTAAGAAAAAGAATTTGCTTTGTAGGAAAGTGATTTGAGCTCTTTAAAATTATTTTTTAATCTTTATACATTAATATTATGTTATGAGTCTTTGCAAATATGCATCAACTATATTTCATTAACTAATCGTAAGATTTATATTATTTATTTATGCATTGTAACTCAAATTTAACTCAGAGCATCCACTACTTCCTGGAACATATAAAAAAGCCTTGCACCTTCGAATGGATGGAAAATGAGTGAGCACAGACACCCTTGCTAAAGAAGTCCGAAACTTAGATCAGACCCCAAGCATCACCTCTGAAGACGCAAATGCCAGTAGATAAAAATTTTAAAACATTTTCTGTCTTCTGGCAATACAAAAACAATAATATAAACAATAAAAGAATTTAAAGTAAAAATGAAAAATTAATAGAATTAAAAAAATAACTACTAATAATTTAAGATTTATGCCTTTTTAAAAAGTTGTGGAATTTTACAGTAACTTAAAGTCAATAAATTTAATGTATTCGAAGTATATTAAATAGATACATTAAATTGAATCAATGAAAAATAAAATTAATATTTTTTTCTTCCTTTGTTGCCCACGTATACCTTTTAATAAAAATACAGCTGTCATTCCTGATTTAAAATTAGTGTTATGGAGAATTAGATTATTTTTTGCCATTTCTATTACTGCAAAAAATAAAAATCATTAGATTTTTCGAAATAATTTCTACCGATTATTGTATATTACTTCCAATAGATTTATATGTTCTATTAAAAAAATCATCACACTTTTCTTGAATAAACAACTTGTGAGCAAAGCATTAATGACATAACATGAATGCATTTCCTAAATGCATTTTGTACATTATTGCAAGTTCTTAAATTTAAAGAATTACATTTAACAGCTTTTTTGCAAACTGTAAAGAAAAATATAATTTTGTACGAACCCTTTGTCTAAATTCTCTTTCAGATTCCAAATCTTCTTGAAGAAGTCGAATTTTATCCTGTAAAAAAAAAAAATTTAAATGAGATGAATAAAAGGAAAAAATTATCATTAATATAAATTTGTGCACTTACATTTTTCATAAAACAATGTTCGACCGTAGTGTAAAAAGATTTTTGAAGGGCAAATAGAAACTGTTCAGTGAAATAAATATTTAATTACACAAGACATTTCAAAATGAAATTTTTATTCTACAGTTCAGATAGAAAAAAACTCTGAGTTTTCATATGTTACATAACATTAATTTTACATTTTAAATTGAACTTTTTTACAGTAATTTATTTATATAATCATTAAATTTATGTGATCATTGATCATACAACTTTATCCATATCACTTTTGCAGTACATTGGGAAAATCAGTATTTATTTTTTTGTAAATTTATTTTTTATTCATCTTATTCTGTATAAAAAGTAATCTCATTCTGTATTTATATTTAAGTGGTAAAATAGCTGAAGTATTAAAATTTATTTGTTGATCCTGGCAATGTTTGAAATAAAAATAAGGCTTATTGTTGATTAAATCTGTATGAACAGAAAGTAAATTTCAAAATAAAGTATAGTTTTTTTTAATACTAATTTTAGATTGATTTAGATACTAATTTTAGATAAAATTTAGATGGGTATTTTCTTAGATCTTATATTTGTATTTAGTACGTATGTTTAATTTTTTTTACTAATGTTGCGAACAGTGATTAATATTTGTCCTTTTCGTTGCCTTTGCAAGCCTCGTTGCCTTCGTTGCCTTTGCAATCATTTCGTTGCCTTCCGAAGGGCTAATTATCACTCAAATTGTATTTAATTTTATTATCCCTACAGGGGAAATTATCCCACATAGAAGAAAAAATTCCAATAAAATTATCGTACTGTATGATAATGACATTTCTGGGTGCGAAAAAAAAAACATAAGTAAAACTCAGACTAATAAAAGCAAAATATTCGGTATTTACATTATTCATTTGATATTTTTTTCGGTTCACATGGTAGTGTTTTATCGGAAATTCTGGTTCTCGAATTTTTTTTTTTTAAATGGCGGGCACTTGGAGGTTGTCACATTGGCCCCAGAAGTGCCAGAACTGCTACTCTCTTCTCGTTACCCAGTGGGCACCTGTGGCGAAGCCACGGCTGTGGAGCAGCGTCGCTCACGTCACCCAACCACAAAACCGTTTATAGGGCGGGCCACATTCACACAATCACACACAAAGGAGAACATCCATGCCCTGAGCAGGATTCGAACCCGCGACCAGCGGCTCCGCAGTCAGGAGCGCTAACCACTCGGCCATCAGGTCGGATCTCGAAAAATTACAGTTCTTAATATCACCCATTAAGTAAAGAATACAAAACTAAGAAGTAAATTTAATCGAATAAGTGTTTTTATGTTATGTTCTAAGATATTATAATAAAATTACTAAATTTTACTGCATTTACTAAATTTCATCACATATTAGTATAAAACTATAGTTTATTGTTAATTTTTTCAAAATCATTACCAAAGCGCTTCAGTCAAATTTACCGAGCTCGTTTGGTGTTTCCATAGAACCAGAAACACGTTAAATTTTACTATATTCTGGCAGTTTCTACCGCACTTTTTTTCTCAGAGCTGTCAATCGACTTTTATTCTCAAACTTTATTTTCTTTAATTTTATTTATTTATAAATTTTTTTTAGTACAAGGTTGTGGCCTTTTTCCCGTGACGTTGCATGTTTTAGTGCATAAATTGGTGCATCTTTTCAGTCCTACTTCATCTTTGACTATCCATTTTATACAAGAAACTAATTACTTAAATGAAATGCAGCAAAAATTAAGAGTTACTCAGAGCCGGTGAAAGAGTCAAAAATTTAAAAAAAATTAGTTCTGTCGGACATAGTGGTACTAAATTGTACAGTACAGTGGTATTGAATTTCTTCCTACTCTACCATGGTCTAAAATGACTCCAAATGCTATTTATATTTGTTATTATAAAAATAAGCTTACATTAAAAAAAACGTGAATATTTAACTTCATGCTTACGGCTAGTACAACAACTGTTAGCAAACTAAATACCGTATGCAAAAGGTTAAAAATTATCAAAAAGAAATTTTTTCTTTCAAAATATTATAATAATTTAAAACATCATGTAAAATCACAAATTTTTAGGAAAATACTTGTTCCTTCTTTTTGCGCTTAATCTTTCATTATAATCTATGGCCCAGTTAGTGCTTGATAGTCCAATAGTACTTTAGTTCAGCTCTAAGAAGAAAAGTATGGCCAAAACTACTAAATATGGTAGAATTTACCCCAATTACCCCAATTTATCCCAAGAAACTGTAGCGGTAAGATATACAGTTGAACCTCTATTTAACGAAGTTGCTAAATCCCGATAATAATTTCGTTATATGAAAAATTCGTTAAATAGAAAATCACCTTTTGAAATATTTAAACAACACAAAACAAGTTTTAAATTCATAAACACTAGGCATAATTAAAATAGCAATTGATACACCTTTATCTTGTAAATTGGTATCTACTATTTATTTTATAAATCTTAACCATAAAAGAAAAATATGCATAGAAAGCAAGAATACAGCAAAACATTAACCAGTGTTACACTATCATGCGACATACATTTTAAACTAAAAGAAGCTAAATTTATGTATAGTTGCATTTTTTATAAAAGTAATTTTAAAAATACATTACCACATGAGCACTTAAGTTTAATGCGACTGATAAAATCCGTTAATTTTATCTGAGTTTTTCGTTTGAAATGCAAACAAAAAGGGAAAGCGATTTTACTGCTTTCTCTAAACGTTAAGTGGCTGCGAATATCAATTCAATTTTATTTCACTCATGAAATGTGTTAACAAGTTTGAAATGTTCTGAAATATTTTAAGAAATAGGGAAAATGAATCTAAAAGAGATGTTCGTTGAATAGAAAATTCACTTCGCTATTTGGAAGTTATTTTTACGAAGAAATTTCCAAATTGTTCTTAATTCTTCGGAAAAAAAATCGCAAAATAAGGAAATTCTCAAAAAGGAAGTTCGTTAAATAGAAGTCCGACTGCACTTGATAAAAAAAATCTTTATTTGCTTCTTTCCATCTTAATAATTTTTGAAGCAAATAAAATAAAGTTTTTACATTTACAATCGAAACCTATTCGATTGGTGAAAAATTCTTCTTACAACGGTCAGAAGAGGATTTTAAACTTAAATTGCCAACTGGAACAGAGCTCCATATTAAATTTGCGCACTTGCATACTTGTTCCTTCTTTTTGCGCTTAATCTTTTATTATAATCTATAGCCCAGTTAGTGCTTGATAGTCCAATAGTACTTTAGTTCAGCTCTAAGAAGAAAAGTATGGCCAAAACTACTAAATATGGTAGAATTTACCGTGTTTCTGGCATTAGTGGAGCACCAAAAAATTCGGTAGTTTTTTTTTTTTTTGCCAAAGCGCTTTGATAGTGACTTCGATAAAAATTAACAATAAAACATAGCTTTATTATCATGCTGATGAGGTAACATTTGGTAGTTTTACTTAAGGCGTTGGTAATTTTACCTAAAGATTTAGTAATTTTACTTAAGGCGTTGGTAATTTTACCTAAAGATTTAGTAATTTTACCTGAAGATTTAGTAATTTTACCTGAAGATTTAGTAATTTTACCAAAAGTGTTGTTAATTTTAACAGTACTAGTATAGTTTAAGATAGCACAAAAATGTTCAGTTTAATGACTTATATTTTATTTAGTAAACATTTGTTAAGTTGTTGTTTTTTCATCAGTTAGTTGTTTTTTCTTTCTATGTAAGTTCAGAGCTAACATCTACCAGCTCTTACAACTGTAAAAATTACGTATTTTCAAATATACAAATGACTGTACGAAGCTAAGCTTAAACAGTAATTTAAATGTTACATGTTGCATGTTACATCTATATATATAAAAATCTCTTGTCACAGTTTTNGCCGGGTCAGCTAGTATATAAATATAAATGTTACGCATCAGACTCATCATTTATATTCATGCACAAAAAAGAGCAAAAGCTAAATAATGATTCGCAGATCAATACTGCTCGATATTTCGTTACGGGTTGAACAATTATGTCCCTCAAATTCGCTGTAACTTTAAAACGGTGTCAAATTGAACTATATATGATAGTACTGCGTAAACTTGATGACACTTGACAACTTGAATTAAATTATGGTTTAAATTAACACTCAATTAATGCTGCAGCATTTTTGCTCGGTATTATGACGTAACGTTGAACCTATTTTTCAGAGAGTGAGGTAATTGTGATAAGTAAAAGAAAAACACAAACAACACTTTTTTTTCGCATTATTTGCTTCAAGGAAAAGAGGGTTGCTCATTCTAGAGCAATATTCATTTTTCTTCCAAGTTCCGGTAATAAAGCAAAAATTTTCCTCTTTCTGAGCCGAAATTGGAAACAGGAGGATGAAATACGTCCACGTAGAATGAGCTGAAGAACATGCCTGTATATGTGGGTAACTGTTGTACCCTCTCGTTTACTTTCCAATTTTAAACATCCAATAAGCTTCATGGTTGACGTTGGCAAAATAAATTCTTTCCCTACATTTTTCCTTCTTTCAAAACATTTCTCCATTTTTCTTCATCGGTTTAGAACAAATGTTCCGTGACACAGCTATTTATTTTATTTGGAATGTTATTAAAATCAACTATGAGATGCGCGAAAATTATCAAAAATATTCAAAATCTCTTAAAAAGTTTTGCGAAGTAATGATTTCTCTGAAAAATATAGTTTCTTTAAGTTAAAAAAAGATTCGAAGTAGGGTGGTATGTTTTTTTCTTACGAATGCGGTGTTCTCAGTTTTTATCATTATACTTTCATAACATCATAGGAAAAAATATTCAGTAATGCCATAATAACAAGTGCCATATTCAACAGTGTAATTCCTTTCTTTCCCTTTTCTTTTTTTCAAAACATTTTCCTCTTTTTTATTATTTTGCAGCAAATTGTTGCGTAAACTCAAATACAGAATGTATATCAATTTATTTTTTCTTAGAATGCTCTCAGCGAACAATAATATATACGAAAATTGTCTGAAATATTTAAAAACATTTTAAATATTTTAGGAAGTTTTGCTCGTTTTTAAGGAAAGTTGTTTTAAGAGAGAACAACACATTAAAATTTTCAAAAAATGAGAAAAAAGTTTATCCTGAAAGCTTATGCGATAGTTTAGATTATTGTATCTAAATAGTGAATTGATTTTCGTAAAAAATGTTAAAGTTACAGCATAATATGTCTAGCGCGGCGCGAGATTTAGGATACGCTGTGACATGTTAGATCATGTGAACTTGCGCTCTCAGTTGATTAAGTGGATTTGCTCACTCCTATCAAAGTATTCTAATGAAATATTATTATTTTAACCATTTTACTGAAATAATTTGTTTAAATTATGTAAGAAAAATAATTGATAGTATCTTAAATATAAGCAGTTGAAATTGCAACGTACTTAGCTGTAATAATTTTTAATAATGGTTAAACACGATAATTTTCAGTTATGGAACAATTAAAAGTAAATGTAGGGCAAGCAGTCAAAGAATATGCTCAAAATAAAGATGATCGCTGAATTTCGGCTGCTACTCTAAAAACATATGAGGTGTCACATGAGAGTAGATCAATAAGAAAAAAGCTTGCGATTGCTTAAAATGATAGAGTAGCTTATGGATTTGGTATTGATGCATTATAGTTAGTTGCAATTTTTTTTAGTTATATGGATATCACAAAACTTTAAATGCAATTTACTCAAAACTATATTTCTCTTACTTGCTGTGGCTAGTTTGTACAATTTTCAACCAATTTACTTCAAATTTTGACACAATATTCACAAAAAATATTGTTTTCATTACATCGAACGATTTTTAAAAAAAAATTAAGTTGGCTTGTTTTCAGATGGCCATAAACATATAACTTATTTTATGTCAGTTTTAAAAAAAAAATTCATAACGTCGCCATTTTGTGAAGAAAAAATATTTCTAAAACATCCTATGTGCAACGAAAACTTTATTCATGTAGCGTAAAAAAATCATAAAAGAATTAAATTTGAATGATTTTTGTTCAACTTATAAGTACAGCCAGTTATGGATAATTTAAAAAATAAGTTACAAACATTGCATTGCATAAGCGCTGATTTTTAAAATTTTTGTATTTGTAACATGATAAAATAAAGGTTAAAATATATACAATAAGTCAAATAAACATGCTTTAAGTTAATCAATATTGTTTTCAAAATTCACTAAAAATATCCTTCTTTTTCACAGGCTTCTATTGTGTTGTCCTCCCTTAATGGCTTCTCTGAGAATGTAAACTGTTTAGGCTTGAACCAAGAATACATTACTGAGAAGGGAAGAAATATTCTATTTCTTATTTTGGGGGTGTCCTCAATTTTTCTTATTATGCAAGTTAGCAATCAAAACTGAACAGGAGAAAATACTTAACAGCTTCTAAAAGAAATGTTTCAGACAGATAGTTTTTTTTTCTTCAGAATTATCTATGTCTCTATAAATAGGCAAAATTCGTTTTTGCGCGTAACTGTCGAGAGTAACTGTGAAGCCTCCTTAATTTTGTGTTCGTATTAGTCAATTAGTATTCTTATTACGAGGATTAGGAAAGACCCAAATTAAAGTTTTATTTCCGTTATAACTGTAACTTTCAGCGAAAACACGTTCTTAGTGCATAGATTAAAAACTTAATAATACATAAAATTGACTACGAGATGTGGAATAATGCGAATAAGCGAATTAGTCGATAATTTGAAATGTATAATTTAATAATTTAATCAAATTTTCTAACTAATGAGTTTAGAAAGACCAACAAATCAGCGAATTTTTGAAGGCGAAAATTAGTGAATGAATGAATAAACGAATGAGAATCATGACAAATCAAAGAATAAAAGAATAGAACGTCAACCAATTAAGGATCGAATCAAATACTCAGAAAATCAATGAATAAGTGAATCATTGTGTCAACCAAGGATTAATGATTTAACGAATAGTTGAATAAACGAATAGTTGAATAAGTAGCTAAAAAACAAACAAATAAATCAACATGTCAAAGAATCCATTAATAAATGAATTAAAAATCATTGAATCAACGAATGGGTGAATAAACGAATTAGCAGGTTAACGATTGATGAAGTGAATAGAATCAATGAATCAAGGGGTCAACAAATTATTGAAGCAGAGTAAAGAAAATTCGAAACAGGAAGTCTCAAAATCACCGATTCGTTGTCATGAATTCACTTTTCAGTGATTAATTCATCTACTGGTAAATTGATTATTTTGCTCACTGATTCATTTTTTCATTGATTCTCTGATTAGTTTCATTGAATCTCTGATATATTCACTGATTAGTTCGCTGACCTGTTGGTTCACTCAATTTTTGGTGTATTTATTTTTAGATTTAGTGATTTTTTGCTTCATAGAAAAGGGAGGACATTTAAACGTTATTATCTAGACAAGTAAGCTAGTGCTTACAATATATTTTTATACTGAATCGAATGCAATCAATTGCTAGTCGAAAGGAATAATGATTTAGAAATTATTAAGATTTTATCTAGCATGAAAAGTGCAGTTATTTAATATTTATCTATTTACGCGTCTGATTACCGAGCTACGCCGACTTCTTACGTTTTTTTCTTTTCATAGTATAAATGAAAAAAAAAAAGCTTTTGTGTCGATAGAAAGAGTTTTGTATTTTTGTGACAGTTAGCCTTGATTGTCATATTTTTTAATTTTTTAAATTTTTACTAATTTTTCTTCGTCTCATGTGTTTTATTCCTCTTGGTTTCTCTGCTGCTTAGCGCATTTTTTCCATTTGGATGTAATTCTTATTTTTGTTAATTTTAATATTAATTGTTTGCATTAATATTTTGAATTCTTTTTTCAATAAAAAGTGCAGTTCTGAACTTATTCCTATTCATGTGTTCGGCATAGTTTAATAGACAAGGGACGTATTGTTTATTCTGTTGCGTTTACGCTTTATAGAGTGAGATCGAAGATCGAAACCCAATATATATATATATATATATTCATAAGGATAATTGATCACAAAACTTTAAATACAATTAACTCAAAACTATATTTCTCTTACTTGCTGTGGCTAGTTCGTACAATTTTCAACCGACTTACTTCAAATTTTGAAATAATATTTACAATATATATTGTTAGGAAAAAAAGCAGAAGCATTATCGAAATCTCACAAATCCCTGATGAGTTGGAATTGATTAAGAACATCAAATCAAAACCTGTTTGGAATGCCGGATGAAACAGAGAAGAATTAAAAATTGATTATTAGAACCACCTCCAACTGCAAATCAAACAAGTTTTATTATTTTTACGCTTACCTTCCTCAAATGCGATTTATCAAATTTCGATTGCTTATTACCTTTTTCTCCTCGCCTAAATATTAATTTGCGACACTCAATGGATGTAATTTTATCAGTACATTATTTTTGTCAAGAAAAATTATTTAATGTATAAAATGCTTGAAAATATATATTAAGAGAGGTGAATCCCAAACACTCTGTGTCTGAAATTTGAAAAACATCAAAATCAGTAAATTTTCGAGATCTGTGGCACAAATAAATGATACTTTATAAAAGAATGATGATTATGACCAACCAATCAACCAATTCATATACATATTAATGCTTATTTACTCTGAATAATTCTATTTTGTTTTCCTTCTTTTGAATTACAAAAAAAATCAGAAATTCAAAGTTTATGCCAAAAATAAAGTTTGAACATTTGAAACTTTTTTTTAATGTTTTGTGATGCTTTTAATAGCTTATAACTTCTTGCTTATCTGTGTTTATGTTCGTTAATTTATCAGATGAGAATAATACCGTAAGAATGACAAATATAATCCTAATTCAGTTTTTTTTTTTTTTTAAGTCATTTACCTTGATCATTTTCCTTATAAATTACAGAAATATGGTTTTTTCCCTCTAATTTTTCCTACATTTTAGTTTTGTATCTCTTAATTTAAGTCAGAAAATGGTCGAAATTTAAATCGATGATAAATTTTATTTGTTGACAAATGTTAGCTATCAGGAAACTGTTGTAATTTGTATTGTCAATAAGTAAAGAACTTCAATGAAAATGTCGTTATTCTGGATAATCGAAAAGCAAAGTAAATAATCCCAAGAAACTGTAGCGGTAAGATATACAGTTGAACCTCTATTTAACGAAGTTGCTAAATCCCGATAATAAGTTCGTTATATGGAAAATTCATTAAATGGAAAATCACCTTTTGAAATATTTAAACAACGCAAAACAAGTTTTAAATTCATAAACACTAGGCATAATTAAAATAGCAATTGATACACCTTTATCTTGTAAATTGGTATATACTATTTATTTTATAAATCTTAATCATAGAAGAAATATCCATGGAAAACAAGAATAGAGCAAAACATTATCCAGTGTTACACTATCATGCGACATACATTTTCAACTAAAAGAAGCTAAATTTATGTATAGTTGCATTTTTTATCAAAGTAATTTTAAACATACATTACCACATGCGTTCTTAAGCTTAATTGCTACTGATAAAATCAGTTAATTTTGTCCGAGTTTTTCGTTTGAAATGCAAACAAAAAGGGAAAGGGATTTTACTGCTTTCTCTAAAAGTTAAGTAGCTGCGAAGATCAATTCAAGCTCATTTTCCCCTTGAAATGTGTTAACAAGTTTGAAATGTTCTTAAATATTTTAAGAAATAGGGAAAGTGAATCTAAAAGAAAAGTTAGTTAGATAGAAATCCGACTGTACTTGATAATGTAAAATTTTTATTTGCTTCTTTCCATCTTTATAATTTTTGAAGCAAATAAAGTTTTTCTAATTACAGTCGAAAAGTATTCGATTGGTGAAAAATTCTTCTTACAACATTCAGAAGAGGATTTAAACTTAAATTGCCAACAGAAACAAAGCTCCATATGAAATTTGGGCACTTAAGTTCGTAGGAAAGTGATCTAAATTTTAATTGTCTGTTTNAGTTGCTAAATCCCGATAATAAGTTCGTTATATGGAAAATTCGTTAAATAGAAAATCACCTTTTGAAATACTTAAACAACGCAAAACAAGTTTTAAATTCATAAACACTAGGCATAATTAAAATAGCAATGGATGCACCTTTATCTTGTAAATTGGTATCTACTATTTATTTCATAAATCTTAACCATAAAAGAAAAATATGCATAGAAAGCAAGAATACAGCAAAACATTAACCAGTGTTACACTATCATGCGACATACATTTTAAACTAAAAGAAGCTAAATTTATGTATAGTTGCATTTTTTATAAAAGTAATTTTAAAAATACATTACCACATGAGTACTTAAGTTTAATGCCACTGATAAAATCCGTTAATTTTATCTGAGTTTTTCGTTTGAAATGCAAACAAAAAGGGAAAGCGATTTTACTGCTTTCTCTAAAAGTTAAGTGGCTGCGAATATCAATTCAAGCTCATTTCCCTCATGAAATGTGTTAACAAGTTTGAAATGTTCTTAAATATTTTAAGAAATAGGGAAAGTGAATCTAAAAGAAAAGTTAGTTAAATAGAAATCCGACTGTACTTGATAATGTAAAATTTTTATTTGCTTCTTTCCATCTTTATAATTTTTGAAGCAAATAAAGTTTTTCTAATTACAGTCGAAAAGTATTCGATTGGTGAAAAATTCTTCTTACAACATTCAGAAGAGGATTTAAACTTAAATTGCCAACAGAAACAAAGCTCCATATGAAATTTGGGCACTTAAGTTCGTAGGAAAGTGATCTAAATTTTAATTGTCTGTTTCGCACAGACAGGGAAGCGAGTAATAAAACCTGATAGTAAAAAAATACTAAATCAAAAGTGACCACTTTAAACTTATTTTTGTTTAATTGGGTGAACTAAAAATGCCATGCGAAGAATATTCTTATCTGTAATAATTGAGACGTTGTTTTTGTATACATTTTTTATGTATATCAAAATATTTAAGTATTGACAAAAGTTAATCGATTCGAGGCACTTCATCGAGAAATCGCAGATCATTAAAGTTTGAATGACTACTTCTTATTTGATAAATTAAAATTAGTATATCAATAACGTATATTATTAACGTTAGTATATACTCTTGCGGGCCAACCATAGTACCATAAGCCAACCATACTAACGTTAGTTAGTATATTTTCAGCGTTTTTTAAATGGATATATTATTAATGGTATATTATTAACGTTAGTATATTTTTAACGTTTTTTAAATGGATTAAAAATTGAAAATTTTGATATTTGCCAAACCTGAAAAACTTTCTTGTTTGCTTATATATAAATTTTTTTCGTACATTTGGTTGAAAGAACTAAAATATTTCTAAAATGACAAAAATGTGACATGACGACATTTTAATTTTCACAAACTTGTACGAGTACGCAAAATAGGAAAAAATTTAAACTTGATTCCTTTTTGCGCAAGAACAATATTTACATCAAGAATGATTGAAATGTTATATAAATTCAAATTATGCTAATTTATAGTGACATTATTATAAAATAATTAAATTATAACTTTAGGAAACTTGTGGTGTAGCCATAAACTAATAATTTTGTTTTCAATAATGGGTAAAAAATTAGTATAATAGTTAAATTATTATTTTTTTATTTGAATAATAACAGCAGTAATATTAGATTCGCAGAAATGTATGAAACCGCCTGAAGCGAGATTAACGAAAATGCGTCATACATAACTAAATCTTGTCAAACCCTCTGTTTTACTACCTCATAGTTTTGCTAAAGAAGAAATAAAACAAAAAATAAAGATACAATTAATAACTATTTCTGGAGGTATAGGAATTAAAATGTTGATTTTTTTAAAAATATGACTATCGATATATTGACTCACACAACAATATGATGCTTTCTAATAGCTCTTATTAAAAATAATAAATAAAAGTAAAAAAAATTATGATTATTGGGTTTAATTTGGTTACACTAGACGTCACACTAGAAAATTCTAATGAGCTGCTAAAAAATATAAATTATACCATACATATATTGTTTTTTGGTTCACTTCGTAGAATGAAACTTGGGCTCAGCAGAAATAATTCAAAATTATTTTTTCAAAATCATAATAATAATTTTATAAGAGTAAGAGAATGCAAAATGTTAGACAGACATAATCAAAAATTAATATACTTGAAAATTATAAAAATGCATGCTTAAATTTTTAACAAAACTCAACTTAACTGAAACTCAACTTAAACTGAATAATGAAAGAAAACTGATTAAAATGGTAAGATTTTAACTTAAATGTAAAATAAAACAAGTTAAGTGATTTTAGTATAAAAATTTAATTCATATCAATTTCGAATTCAGTCATAATGGCATTAAATAACTGATTGAATAAAATAGAATACTTAAATGTAGATGTAATACTATATATATGAATAGATAGATAGATATAAAACTTTTTTTAAAAAGAAATTTGGTTATTCCTCGTTCCGCACTTTGCTTTATATATATATTTTTTATAAAACAAAGTCATTACAAAAAATCCTTTTAGAAGCCTTTATTTTTAGTATCTTCCAAATATGCGCAATAATGAAACCACTTCTGTTTATGTTATAAGTACTGTTTGACTTAACATTAACTATTTCGAAGTACAGAAAAAAAGTAGCGATTTCGAAATTTGACAGTATTATATACAATAATATATTTGGCAGTACTATGTACTATATAAGTACCAAAACAAACTACTTTTAGTACTGATTCTGAAAAGTCTAGACACTTATTTTTATTTCCAAGGGCGAGCTTGCCTCTCAACTTTTATACAAAATTTAGACAAAGGAAGACTTTATGTTAAAAAAATTTTTTAATCAAACCTCAAAGGTTCTTCTATTGAATTGAAATCTAAGTATCCATATATTTTTATCCACACCATGTATTCGACAAAATAACACCAAATATGGGAATCTTACCTCCAATCTGGTGAGGGCTCCGATATCGGTTCCATATTCGATGCTGAGGTCCCCCCGACCTCCAGCAGTGGACGAATACACGTATTTCGAAGTCTTAATGGAAGACATCGGTGGATGTGTGTTGGTCAAGTCGAGAAGAAGAAAACTGTAATCAGCGCGGGGTTTTGTAATCGCACAGGCTCTTGACAAGAGGACGTGTGATGCAGGAGGACAACGAATGTGAGGAGCAAGATTCCGAGTCGGAGTTTAGTGAAAAGGACGGAAGATGGAGTGAAACTCCCCCACACCTCTGTTTGGGCTTAAATCCCAAATTGTTGAGTCCCCACTCTCATGTTTCTGTTTTCAGAAGACGCTCCGTCATACACACCTTTTATGGGGAGAGTGAAGGCGTGGGTGCGTCTCTCTCGCTCTTTTATATGACTCCGAAGAAATTATTTCTCTTCATTGGAATTGGTCAGTTGTTAATTGGGAATGTTTAGGACAGCGGTTCCCAAATGGTGTTCCGTGGAATACTAGGGTTCCGTGAGTTAGGACTTTTTTTTTTTTAACAGTAGTGATTTTTTGAAACCTGTAATAGTTTTGTTTTCCAATAAATAATCCAATATTTATTTAACATTAAAGTTATTTTATGAAATTATTTACGTAAAGTCGCAATAGGAAATTTTAAAAAATATACTTTTTCTAATAATTCCATTGAATAAACGATATGTATTTACAAATTATTGCATCAGAATTTCTAGGCGAACTTTGAAATTCAAAATAAAATAACAAAATTCAAGAATGGAGAATTATTTTTTTCTGATGACCTTCCTCCCAGTTTAGAACAGTTCTTTTCAAAAAATTATAATTTAGCTTATTTTATTCAATTTTAACTTAAACGGGAAAAACTACTAAACTTAACTTATACAGCAAAAACATATCCTCTGTAGACTTACGAATTTAACTGCCTAGCATAAAACATAATTTTGAGACTTATTCACGAAACAATGAAACACTTCATTCACGTTAGTGTTTCTGAATTTGAGTTAATTTGAAGTTAATTTTTCGTTTGCATAATTACACCTGCAAATGAAAGTGTTCTAAAAGTCAGGGTTATACCAAAATAAGTTCGATCATTCAGGGTTTCGTTGTCGAGAAATGTTGGGCAATACTGATTTAGGATGTAAGGGAACGGTAGGATAATCGAGTTGGTTATCCTTTTAAGTTGTAAAATGAAATCCGGTTTGATTTTAAAGTCGACTTAAGGTTGTTTTTGTATCTTTGAAGTATAGAAAAGCTTTGTATTCGAACTTTCTTAAAAAAAAAAAGGGTTTGAATTTGTTTCCAATTTTTTAAATTAGGATAATCAAATAGAATAGTTGATTATCATGTAATCAAAAATAAATTATCATGTAATGTTACTTAAAATAAGCATCACTTTTTAGCCCTTTTAGGGAGACAGTGAACCTTTAAAATGAATTTTTCAAAATTTTGAGGATATAAGCCTAATTTTATTTATCAATAAATTAATTTATATATTTTTCATTAATTAATTGGTAATTACTATTACTTTTTTAAAATTTAACTTCTTAATAATTTCTTCAGCAAGGTTTAGTTTGGTTTAATTACGTGCAAATCAACAATTGTACTAATATCTCTGTAAATTTTTAATACCTAATTTTTTTTTTTTTTTTTTTTTACCAGTGTTGAACAGTAGACCCGATTCTAAGTTTACTCTAATCAATGTTCAACTCCATAGATTTGTAATTATGATCCCGATTCAGAAAACAAGAGAACTCCTGGACAAAGTAGTCATCATCGAGGACTGTTTGATGGAACTAACTAGCATTTACGTTACATTGAGAGGAAAACCACAGAAATCACCCACGGTTAGTTCGACGCCAAGGGAATTCTTACCCATCATCCGTCTACCGCTGAAGATATTGTTACTTCAGCACTGTAATCGATGTGAGTCGGGAGAAGAATTCGTGTCGACCAGCCACATTTAGGATTCGAACCTGGGCTACCTCATTGGGAGGCGAACGCTCTATCCTTTGAAACACTGTAGCTCTTTAACATTTGATTTAAAGCAGTCATAGAATATTAGTTTTTGATGCCAATTCTTTCAAGTAGTGTAATTTTAAATGAAAAGAAAGTTTTCATAAACAGTCTATATTATAAATTTATCATACCAGTTGTTTAAAGAACATCATGCACTTATCTCAATTACTACTCAACTGAAATGATGGAAAATTTAGAAAAATTTAAATACAATAAAAATTATAATAATAATTATAACTATAGTAATGATTATAATAATAGTTGTAACTATAATAATGAGTACAATAATAATTATAATAATTCTAACAATGAAAATAATTCTAACAATAATAATCGAAGTTGAAAAGAAGGGAAAAACGCTCTTGAAATTCAGATATGAAGTTTCTAATTATGGCAAGTTTACTAATTATTATCATTTAGTTAAAATTCATTAAAACGAAAACGTAAAATTTTAGTTTTCAAAATTAACTGATACTTTAAAGCAAAAAATCGAAATAATAAAAAATCTCTTAAAAATGCTTTAACTTTAAAATTGAGATTCATTTTCAAATTAATGATTTAATGATTAAATTAACATTTCCTGACTATAATGGTAAAACTAATTAATTTTAAAATATGTGTTTTAAGGAAAGTATGTTTTATTAAATTACTGTTTTGTCTTGTTTTCAGAGTTGTATAGTCTAGGTATAGTCCAAAAAATCGTGTTTACATAACACGATATACATAACGATATGACATGATTCACATAATTATGTTATAACGATAATCATATGGTGTATGCATATTATAATGAAAGCTAATCGTATATGCATTACACTAAATCAAAGAATATTGAGCTTTGCAGATTAGGTGATATACAAATAAATATATTTGATGTTTGTTTTATGCTTTGATGCATGAAAGCGGAACAATAGCCTGCAGTGGTTTGTAGATGACTAGGTCTATCTCTCAGCTCCCTGAAAAAAAAGTGTAATCTCAGGAAAAGTTAAAAAAAAAAAAAAGAGGGAAACAAATTAAATTTTAAATAGAACAGTAGAAAGATATCTCTATCTTAAGCTAGTTTTTATTTAATTTTTTTTAAATTTTTGTTTTACTATGGTAAAACATTTATTGATTCAAACAAAGTATTAAGTTTTTCAAAAGTGTTGAAATTTTTTGAATTTTACTGACCAAAAACTTCACTATTATATTCGTTTGAAAATCATAGTTTGTTGTTCGTTAAATATTTTTTTTGAGTTATGCGTAATCTATTAATAAAATTAATTTCGTAATGGATTTGAAGTTTCAGTGTTATTAGTGGTCAAATGGATGCCCCCTTAATCTGGATGTCTGGCTCTGTTATCCCCTTTCTGCATTCTACTGAGGAGGAAAGAGTGTGAAACAAAATAACAGTATACGCATTAAAGCTTTGCATTTTAAAAAGAATGAAACATATGAAGAAATATAGAGCAATTTTGAATGAACAATGGCATCTAAAAATAGCAGCTGTACACGGTCCCTTATGGTAAGCGACTGTAAACGTAATCAAATTACAAGTTGTCATTGCAAACCTTGTCATTATGGGCACATAGTTGTCGGATGAACGGGCATTGACTCCTTCTAATTGACGACTACAATTTAAAAGTTGTTCAATGAAACGCTTTTTTAACCCTTCTTTTGTAGTAAACAAGTGTGGGGAAAAAAAGATTTTCAGATTCTTATCAGTAAATTGATTCACACAACACCAGATCGGCAAAAAAAGGCATTTTATTGATTATTTCAACGTAATAAATATCTCTAAAAATTCAAAATTTTTTTTCTTTTCATTATTTAATACAAATTTTGTTAAGTAATTTTAGTGTATATATCAATTAATATTGGTGTTAGATCAATCGAAAAGTTTTGTTCTATTTTCTCCATCTGGTTCATGGAACAAGTACGAGTTGTTAAATATTTCTTTTATTGAGTTAAATAATCGTTATTCTATACGTTTTCTTATTCAACTTTTTTTGTTTCATAAAATTATGGTTATTTTACAAAAATGATGTTATTTAATCTATCAAATGTTATTTTAATAAAATAATATTATTTCATTAGAATATATATATATATATATATATATCATTAAATTTTTTTACTGTAACTTTATTAGTAATACATCAGTCAATGTCCTTTATTACGGTGATTGCAATGTATAAGGGAATATTTTAGGTTATACCTCCCCTTGACTGTTTACCTTCTTCTAGTAAATATAATATGGTCTACTACGGGGAAGCTACCCAATGATCTTATCTTCTTTTCTGTCAGAGTTTGTTTGCAATATAATTTGTTTATATTACATTGAGTACGGAATAGTTTTTACCTTTGGTCCAATAATCGCTTTTAAATCGCACGATATTAAACTATGAATACCGCAAGCCAACCAGCTTCTTTCTAGTTCTATCTTGTTATAGTTTCCTATGTTTCAGGTTATACTTAGTACTCGTGTTTATTTTNTATATATATATAAGGAAGGAAGCAGAGAAATCCTTAATAAGTAAGAGAGTTATTTAGTAACTTGCATATTAATAATAATTATTTATAAGAGTTATCTATATAGAATTTTACAGAATTAAAACGGGCCTTCTATTTTAACATTTTAAATTAAATTGCTCTGCTTTGTAGCGCGTAATATGTATTTTAGGGACATAATTATTTTTTGAGAATGTCATTTCATAAAAATGGCACCATACATTATGGATTTCAACTTTAGTTTTTTCCTCTGATTTATGTAATTATTCGTGGCTATAGTTTTTATGTGTTACACGGCACACTTTAAAAAATAATTTCACAAATTTCTATCGCAAAACTTAAATTTTCAAGACATGTTGGTTTCAAACATTATTTCTACTGGCATCAATCTTTAAAATAATGCCGTAAGCGCCAAAACAGATAATAAAATTTTTTGAGCAAATTTGTGAATAAAGGAGAAAAACCTGAAAATGACATTTTCTTCTATGTTTGGACAATCCTTTATTCTGCTTTTAAAAAAATAATTATTAATTTTGAACCAAAAATTTAATTTCTGTTGCATAATATATGCTAGCAGTCATAAAAATATATTTCATAAAAGAGAATAAACTTACTTTCACATAATTTTTAATATTGAAAACTTGTATCACGAAATGTTTGTGTAAAAATATGTCTTCGCTTGTCGCTCGGTAATATGATGTTATAGAGGAAATCATAGCTAAATTTTTAATGTTATAAAGGGTACTTTAAATATGAGTTTTAAAAATTTTTAATACGAAACCTATATTCTTGAGATTTAAATTTTTTTTTTACTATGCACTGTACAATCTGAGTGTAACTATTCAAATAAAATGCCGTTTTATAGATGAACTCATAGCTTCATCTTTAATGTTACAATGAGCACTTTAGAAAATTAATTTCTCAAATCTGAAACGCCAAATCTACATTCTTGGGGTAGGAATATACTTTAAAAGCATCACTTTTTTAAATGCCATATACCTTGCGATTAATGGGTAACAATTTTCCCAAATAGCAATGAAATGACAAGTTTTATGCAGGAAATCACTGCTACATTTTTACAATTATTTTTATTATCACACTTGAAAAATTATTTTCCTAATCATAAAATCTATTTTTTGGACAAATTTTCTACGCCCATCGTTCTTTAAAATAATATCATACAATTTTCAATGGAGCAATAAAATATCAAGTTTTATTGATGTAATCGTAGCTGCATTTTTAAGTATCGCCTTTATACTGACCATGCACTTTGCAATTGGGATATTTACAATAAAGGAATAAAATTTCAAGAGCAATTAAAGGAATCTAGGCTAAATTTTGAATGTCTATTTCTAAGTCATTTCTAAGTAAAATTCAAAATGTTGTATATTGAAATGAAAAAATAGGAAGACATGGATTATAACTTATGCTTATTACATGGATGAGTAATATATTATCATATTTCATACCTACGTTAGATCTTTTTAGATAAACGTTTAATCTATTTTCTTTTCTTGTTTATGTATGAATAAAAAGTGCATAAATAAAAGATAAGAAAGATAACAAATGACACATTTAGAGAAATGGATCTACAAAAGAAGGGAAAAAAAGACAAAAATAAGAAAACAATATTGAACGAATTTTTTTACTTAAATGAAAGCTTTTTGTTAAGTAATCCCGCAATTTCAAAATAATTTAATTTCAGTTCACAATTTAGAAGTGATGATGCACTACACGATGCAGTAAATACACGATGCGTGATGTAGTATGATACACGACAAAAGCTGAAAGACAGCAGAAGTTCAAGGTTCAAAGAACAGCTAGTCTGTTTGTTTCCATTGTATACTTATTTCACTTCCGTGACAAAAGAGTGAAGAGCTTGCCAAGAATCTGCATTAAGAAGACAGAATGGAACAGAAGACCTAACAGATAATGTGTAAAGTAAAACACTTAATTCCGGCCATCTGTTTCAAACTATGATGGCTGACAAATTTAGCTGGAAAATTATGTAATTTTTAATACAAAACAAAACCACTAAAAAATTTCATTTTTTAAAAAAATGCAATCACTTTTTTAATAATTTCTCATTTGTAAAAAAAAAATATTTTTTTAAGAGTGCAATCTGAATTACAAAGAAATGACAAATGCATGCAAATAAATGAAAATGCTCTTATTTTACATTGACGCATATTGGAATGAATGCTTATTATTCGTAAATATTTCTCTGAATACCTTTTGAGACAAAATTTTGAAATATTTACTTCAGCGAGCAAAGGTTTTGGGTCAACCTGTGCGTTTTTTTTAACATATATGTTGCACTAGATTTTAAAAGTTTTAATCTTCTTAATATATAATCGTAGATGTAAACTTTTTCGGATAAAATTTGAATCTTTGCCTTAATCTCCGTTGAATATTTCTTTCTTATTTTTATATTTCGGGTCATGTAAGAACAAATTCTATAAAAACAAGTGCCAATATTAAACTAATAGTATACACATAAAATTACAATTTATGTGTGTTCTGAAATTAAATAGGCAAGACCTATGAAAAGACCTATGCTGATTAGTAATTTTAACAGATTAGTAATATTTAACATTGTATTTCAACTAAATATTATTATAACAAAGAAATTCATTCAATACTTACTTTGATGTACAAAAACCGCAATACATGAAAAGCACTATTCATTTAATACCGGACTGATATGAAAATTGTATTTGATTTAAAGTAACTTTCAAAGCACTGACTTTGCTTTTTTGTTGATAAACATACGAAGCAAGTTTAGAAATGGAATTAAGCCATAATTTTACTTTATTTACAATCAACCATCTATAATATTGAGTTTGATTAAAAACTTTTTCACACTAGTATAGTTTAGTATTTTTTAATTTTTGATTTATCTAGGTATTGTGCATTAAAACTTTAAAATGTAAAAGGGTGAAAACTAAGTAGAATTTGCTAAAAAAATTTCCTTTGATTTCAAGTCATCTTTTTTTTAAAATAATTATTATTGCTCCAATGTGTTTGTAAATAATGCATTACATGAATAGACTGTGAATTAGTTGTAATATAGATTTTTAAATGATTTATTGCTAATATCTCAACCTAATTGCAACGCCGGTGTAAATTAAGTTTAACTTTTATAAAGATTTGGTTATAAAAATAAAATAATATTTCAGTTAGCTAGTGTATAGTCATATTTCATAGACATATATGCAAAAATATACATATATGCATACTTTTAAGTGGACAGGCGAATATTCAATGGGGCAAACAGATTTTAAGATATTGCATTTAAAAATAAAGGAAACAATGAGAATTTGAGAAATAAAACTGAAAAGGCAGGATGTGATAGGTCAGCTTATGAGTAAATTCCTTTCTCTCAATTATCATAATATCTTCTCTAATTATGATGGGAAAAAATTGAAATGGTTTCGGAGAGAGGAAAAGAAAATTTTTTACGTTTGATCATTTAGAAATAATTGGCCCAAAAAAGGGTTTTTTGATATTTTAAATGGAAGCTTTCTGAAAACCGTGTTTTTCCTATTTCGCAAACTCCTTTAACTTTATCCGATTTTTGCTTATTAATATAACAGCATGGATTTAATGTCATCAGTTATATGTAAAACTTTGTTTTTCTTCTTGTTTTTTTATAACGAGTATAGCTTATGTTTAATTAATTGTCCAATTTTGTCTTTTGAGGCATGTTTTGCCCGACATGCTGTCAATACGATGATAAATATGTCACATTCAATGAAAATACAAACTGACTAATATTTGAAGCAAATAAGATACAAATTAGTGAAGTTGTTTTCATATATCTCAAAAAAAATCTACATTATCAAACATTTTGTTTCACATAATTAATTTTTTTTATCTAGTTTAAATATAGTTCAAAAGATTAAATATTATGTAAAAATTATCTGTGCGTGTATTTATTTACTATACGATTCCTCATTTCATAAATAAAACAGGTCTTTAATAAAGAATAACCAGGTTTTTCGCTTACACTGTTTTACAGATGAACACTTTTCTGAAATTTGGTTGATGTAGATAGTAGAGAAATACGCATATCTTCTCCTCTCTATCTCTCACATTATTGAACGTTTGTCTCTATACATACGTTTCTGACAACGTTTGAAATTCGGTAACGTATAGAATATCTTGGCTTTTTATAGAATATCAAAAACTGAATTTCAAGGTAAATACGATTAAATATAACACAAATTGCCTTAATTTCATAAAATGCCACACTGTCAAAGTATAAACTATACCTAGCATTTAGTGAAATGCATAGGTATTTTAATGAATGCCTATATTTTATGCATTGTCATTAATAAAAATAATATGCCTCCTTAAGGGCAGCTTTTTGGTATTTTCATCAAATCAATTTTTTTAATTTATTTTTTAAATATTTTTTCAATTAAAGATCTAATATAATAGACCTATCGACTTTCATACTTTGCCAATTACCAAGCATTATATAGAATGCCAAGTAGATATCATGTGGTAAATTATATAATAATTCTCGAATTTCATAATTTAACTAAAAGTGCTAGGCATTTTACATATTTTCTCCGGAAATCGCTACTGTACGTTTAGATTGTTCAGCAATATTTTTCATTGTTAATTTGTTGTTCAAATTGTTAGCACAATATTTGAAAAACGTGTTTTTATTGCTTCAGCGTGAGCTAATTTCCAATCAACCTTATTAAAACATATTTAGCTCTATTATTCTATATGAAAAAAAAACTGGAAATATAGAAAAAAACATAAAATAAATAATTATATTACTTTATATCCGGATCAAATTGTGGTATAAAATATCTACACTTTGGTTCTCCCATATTTTAAATCCATTTTACCTTAATATCCATTTGTACCGTAAAACATTATACCATAAATAATATACCGTACCGAAAATCCATAAATTTTACAGTAGTATTTATTCAGTTAGAGTGATTCAGATATTAAACGGTAACTATTACGTAAAAATGACGGTATATGAGATTTTTGGTTTCGAGACATGTTCTGGTAGAAATGAATTTTACGGCAAAAAGTACCGGAACCCTGAGTGCCGATACTTTTCACCGTAATTTGATTCGGATATTTTAAATGTCCATACTAGCTCATATCTATTAGAAAATATGAATTTAATAGATATGAAAATAGGAAAAATTTGACTCACAATGTTGTAAAAAGCTATTAAAGCTTTAAAAATACAAAATAGATGTTTAAGTTATTATTTATAAAGGAATAATTTTATTTAAAGACATTAATTCAGAATGTCATTAAAAAATGTCCTTTAATTTTAACAATCATGAATAAAATACATTCTGTTTTTTATAGCATCTTATGATTCTTTGTTGGGTAAGAATTTATACAACTACATGGCATACTTTTTCGAAAAAAGCCCATTATTTCAGTGGTAAAAAATGTAACTTTTCTGAGCTGGAACGCTTCACTCGGAGTTATTTTAAAGCTGATGTATTTGTTTGCTTATGAGTCATACCCGAAAGAGGGGTATGTTTCCAAAAATCAAGTCTCTTACATCTTCCTATGCCGGCATATGATGACACCTTTTGCGACACGGAACACAGACTTTCCCAACTGTACCGTTCGGTCACCAATGGCAAAAAAGAGCAGCTAACTGATTACTCACTTTAACTAAAATATACGTCATGATTATCATCTTTAAATAGAACTAATGTCACCTGCAATTACATATTAAATACTACCAAATGGTTGTGTTTCTATCGTAATCAGCGTGTCAATGTTGCGTTTCAGATGCCTATGCTTTTTTTCCGTATCTATAGAATCCGTATCTAAGTAACTATAAAACCAAAATCATTGTTTACGTGTATTGAATTAGTAATTGCACTTATTAATTATTTAATTACTGCACTGAGAAAAATAAGTAGCATTAAGTACCAGAATATGGTAAAATTTACCTCGTTTCTGGCTTTTTGGAAAGTCCAAAAAGCTCGTTAATTTATACTGAATCGCTCTGGTAATGATTTTGGTAAAAATAACAATATTATTTTATAAGCTGTGATAAAATTTATAAAAATGACAAAATTTGGTAATTTATCATGATAACTTAGAGCCTGGTTTAAAAATTATTTATTCTGTTAAATTTACTTTTCAGTTATGTATTTTTTACTAGATATGTGGTTACAAGAACTATAACTTTGAAAACCAAAATGTACGGTAAACCGGTATCATATAGACAGAAAAATTAACAAATGAATAGTTTAAATATCGTATAATTTGATTTTATTAACCAAAATTATGTTGTTGTTGTTTTATAATAATTAGTATTGTTTTTGATTTTTTACAAAATCTTCTAAATACAATCTAGCCAGTCAAATGCAGTGTGATACTATTTGGTTTCAAGAAAATATTAAAGTTCAACTGTACTAAAAAAAACGTGACATATCCAAAAAAATGAATTTTAAGCTATTTTTTCAGTATAATCGATATGAGTATTAGTTGTATCTTTTATTTAGAAATATGAGATAATAAGGGAAAAGAGTTTAAAGCATAAAATTTTTAAAAAAAATTAAATTAAATACATTGAATCCCAATTGTTATGTGCATATGAAAGAAAAAAAAACGCATATATTATTCTAAGGAAAATAAAAGTTATCAGCCCGAATAATAATGCTTCAGGAGACAACGTGATTGTGCAAAAAAAGTTTGACATGTCTTTTTTTTTTTTTTTACCCTCTCTCTCTCTCTTATCTCTTAGAACTCATCCTCTCTTTCCTCCATCTCCATTTTTGTTTGGTAGTTATCTGTACTGGACGAAATAGTATATATTTCTTGGGGTCAAATAAAATCCAAAATAAATATAATTTATTAAAATATCAAATAATAACAGTATACAATTTCAGTATTAAATGATAACAAAAACAAGATGGCAATTACAGGCATTAACTCCCTTAAATAGTTGTGCTACAATATTAACCTTTGTTAACTCAACCAACTGAAGTATTTTACGAATTCTGCATCATGCTGTTAACAGTACATTTTATTTTAAATATTGGGATTAATTTCGTAGTCGTGGATAAAGAGTCATATTAGCAATAAAACAATAACTAAACATTAAAAAAGAAATTATGCATCGAACTACCCACTGCAATGATACCTATTAATGGGTATTTTAAAAATACTTTTCAAATTATGTTAAAAAAATATCAGCATTAGGGTCAAAATTAATATTTGTACAGAAAAAAAAAGTTATTATCATACGTATCAGTACTGAGGAAGGCGGGACTAAAAGCACACAAAACAATTTAATTATCAGAAAAAAAACAGAGAAAAGTTGAAAGACGATTTTTAAAAAGCCCTCCGTGTTTCATCAGGCAATCAAACAGGTTTGAATGTTTTTCATATCAACTTCATTTGCTCGAAATTCAACAATTCATGCTTTTGCTTCATTATTGTTTCATTTTGCTTAAATATTAATTTGTAATTCCATGCGTGTGTATTTTTTTAATTTAATTTTTTAAAAAGAGTTTTAAAAATACGCATAATAAGGGAGGTCATTATGGAATACCATATATATATATATATATATATTTCTTAATAATTAAGTCACTCAAAAAACGTGAAATATGCATCATAAAACATTTCTGCCTTGGACTTGTAAATTCTTTAGTCTCATGATTATAGTTGTATAAATTTTTATAATTATTGTTCTTTATTGCTGTAATTATATAACTCTTTTCCTTATTATATAAGCTTAACTGTTCGTTATATTGAAAATGCTTTTTTTCAGAGAAATATATGGGCTCATTACAAAAATATCTTATTTTGGAAGAACGATAAGATCAATGACCATATTCTGATTTTCAAATGGATTTTTCTGCTTATTGAGTGAATCAAACGTTCCATTATTCCAAACTCGTTCTTTGATCAAATGTTTTTCTTTATTAGCGAACTAGACTGGAAATTCTAGACGAATTTTTCAATTATCTTAACTACGATCTTCACTATCGCAAAAATCGAATAGCACAGTTTGGTATGTACATCGAAGTTTCTTTTAGTTATGTGTACTGCTGTCATGATGTAAGAGCTAACATTGAATTCGCTTTATCAGTTGAAATGTTTAACGTGAAAGGCTCCTACGATATTCTTTATAATGATTATAATTGTAGTTTTTAGCGGGTATTGCTGCAGGTAATATACCACTTTTGTATTCTCTGTCTTGATTGTAGTATTTTAAAGTAGAGTCAGTAGGAATAGTGTGTTCATATTTATTATAGTATCTATTAGTCGTACTTGAAGGTATAATGCTTCCATCTGACTTTTTGTACCGATCGTGACTTTCACCAACGGAATGTGAAGGCATTCTACCAAACACACCATCAGGGCGAATATTGAAATCGTTAAATTTCTTTTTAATGTGATTGGTACTTTCACCAACGAAGGGAACATTTTGATCTAAATTGTGATGATCGTAATTTTTGCTGACATAGTTGAGTGGCTTAGAGCGATGATCACGATCATTATTATACACATTTAGATAATCGTGATGGCGTGGCTTAGGATGGTTGTCTTTATTATAATTATGAAAATGATTGTATCTATTACTACGTTCTTGATTTTCAAAATCGAGTTCTTCATTGCTGTCACCGCCTTCTTCGCTTCCATCAAATGGTTTGTTGTGTGCATTAGGTTCATGGTGTTCTCCACTAAAATCATCATCATCTTTTTCATGTTCTTTACTAAGATCTTTCTCGTCTTTATCATGCTCATTACTATTAAAACCAAACTGTTCTTCATTCTGATCTTGTTCATCACTTGTTTCTTTTTTTAGGTCACTCTCATGACTGGAAAAGTCAAATGGCTCGTCCTCATTGGAATTGAAATCAAAAGGTTTTTCTTGATCATCTTGATCATTGACAACTTTCTTTTTCAGAGACTTGGATGAATGTATAGGTGGCATTTTCACGTGGTACCCAAAAGGTGCAAATGACTCGTTTCCATTTTTCTTCGAAGGTCCCCTGAACACTTTTATGTTTACTCCACCAAATTCTTCTTCCTCTTTATCATCTTCATCACTGTTGTCACTTTTAGCGATCCGGAATAAAAGCAATAAAAATCCCAATGTTAAATGAGCCTGAAAAGTAATATGTAATCAGTGTTAAAGAATGTTATAGGAATATTCTGTTAATTTTTCATAAATTTCAAATATTTAAAAATTAAACATTAAACAAATTCAAATATTAAACAAAGAGTACATAGAATGTTAAAATTAGTCTTATTTACAATCGCATTTTCCTTATAAGGTATGAATGACATTTTCATTATGTCGCATGATTTGAATTAGTTTTAATGTAATTATGTTGCAACAATTCTTTTTCAATCCTGTGTTCCTTTACCCTGAAGGATGCGAGGGACACAGCGATTGACAAATTCCTTTTCAAAAAGATTACATTTTTATTAATAAGTTTAACATCAATGAATAAGAAGAAATTTATTTGTTGCAGCTCATTAATAAACGGGGGCACGACACATAATTAAAAAACATTATAAATACAACCCAAAAACGTTTTTACTGGAATCAATAAGAAAAAAAGATGGAAAAAAATTGCCATTTTATAAAACCTCTCACTAATACTTTAAAATATCTCGACCTTAAAAAAAGTATTGTTACAAAACGCAGTATTAAATTTTATTGTTTTAAAAAATATAGTTTTTTTTCATCACAAAATTAGAAGTATATATATTAGAGATTTAAAATTTTGCTGGGACCGGGTACCGGGTATCCAGTTAAAATTAACTCCTTAATGGTTGCATAATTTTGAAGAAAATGGCAACAGAAGAACTTGTTTTTTTATTCAAGAAAATCATATGAAACAAGGTGCATGTAAAATGGATTCATTTTCAATTTTTGGTTTAATCGCAATTATACATGTTTGATGAGTGCTATCCTGTTTAACATAAACTATTACAAATATTCTGGCACTGCCACCTGGTGCATAAATTGAGAAATATACACGATTCCGAGCATAAGTCACAGATTGTTTTAGTCTTTTTGGTGCGTCAATTTTGAACACTCCAGCCCGGAAACATCACGGGAACGATAAATAGCGGGTGAAACTTCACCTCGTCATTTTGACGGGAGTGAAAAAGAGGACGTTAAGTTTTTAAACTCCCGATTCCGGATGTCCGGTAAAAAAATTTCGTACCGCCCGGGTTTCAGGTACCCGAAAAGTTTGGATTTATTACGAGGCTGATACCGGGTTCTCAGTTGGAAATTATAATATTTATGCAAAAGCAAATGAAAATCGCATAATTTTCAATTCAATAAATATTTTACGAAATATAGTTCTATAGAATATGATTATGCACTTATTTAAAAAACACGCGTTTTTAAGATTTTTTTTTAAACTTAATTTTAAAAAAAAGTTTCTGAAAGAAATTTTAGGTAACAGCTCTAATATTGAATGATCAAGGTAAAATTCTGCTATGAAGTAAAGACATCTGCTAAGAGAGGAGATTAAAATTAATTAATTTTTCATTTGCTTTTCAATAGCATTTATTAGTGAATAATGCGTTCTTTCATATTAACATAAGCTTAATTCGCTTAATTATAGCTGAAAACGAATTTAGACAACTCCACAACCATGCTATAATGCTGCACAAAAAATAACAAACAGTGATATTTTACACAGATATAGCCTAATAAGGGATAAAACTCAAAACAGGGCGAACCTTATGCTTTATTTATGTTGTGATATAAATTTTCTTAAATTTATTTAAGGCTTACGGTCTTTTGGAATTTAAAATTTAAAGAAATCTCTAATAAATGGTGAAATTACGTGTAAATTTAAACACAAATCACAATAATAAAATTTCCTTGAATATCAATCATGTTCACACATCGTCTCGTAAATGTAACATAAAGCGGAGGAAAACACTGTAGATTTTCTATATTTCTTCCTGTTATTGTTTGTTATGGAAGCCTGTTTTAATGGAAGTCTGTTATTGTTTAGATTTAGTCACTCATCCGTATTAAATGAAAAATATTTTAATTATCACGTTTTTTTTCAAAATTATCCGATAACTATTATACATAATTTACCCATAATGAGATCTATCATAGTACAATCTTTATAACTTTTCAACACTCGGTGAGAAATTTTATCTCATAACCAATTTTGACAGAAGATTCGTATTCGGTTTTTCTGTCCCTGTCCTTCATGTTAGGATTCCATCACTGTATCCTAGTGATTTTTAAATCCCAAATAATCAAGCAACAAATAAAGGGCAAATTTGCATTAGAGAACTTTATCTGTGAAACTTACGTGTATTTGGGTAACACGAAAAAATAAATAAGTAAAGCTCATGGAAATCTCCCGTGGTTAGCAGGATGATAAAAGAACTTTAACCAGAGTGGTCGGAAATTGAATTTATTGAGCTAACGAATAATAAACAGGGATTCTAGCAAAGGTTTAGTTCTATTATTTCGAATCACCTTTGATGATTCGTTTTGATTTGACCAACTCTCGTAGTCTGGGCTAAAGATTTTTCTTTCTTTTAAAAAACTCGGTTTAGCGAAAAAAGTGTATTGCCTTTGTTTCTCAGTACAGGAAATAGCAATAAAATAAGAATATTAAAAACAAAAAATTTAATAGGGAAGTAAAACACCATGAAAAGAACATCTGAAATTATGTTTATAAGGGGGGTTAAAGGGATTAATTATGATTTTTATGATTACAGTTAATGAAATGAATAAATTATGGTAAAAGTATCATAAATAAAAGTAAAGCTTTATAAACTTACCTTTAAAACACACATAGTATTAAAATCATTGTTCCAAAACTCGAATTGTATCCCGCAAAACTGGCTAAAGTTACCTCGGTGACCAAAACATGATTACGGTATCGAAATAAGTTATAAGACATTTTCTGGGCAACAAAATTAATGTATAGCAATAATTTAAGATGCGTAAAACTTAAAATATCACTTTGGAATTTCAAAATTTCGAACAAAAATTTTTAAACTGATTTCTGCCTTTGCATTTCCTTATAGGAAATATAAAAACTCTTATATACCAGTAATACAAATGATGTGGTAGACTATTGATATTCTTTAGCAAAACAAGACACATTAAGATAGTTTTGGGTGAGAAATCAGTGCACTGCAATAATTAGAGTTGAGCAAAATGTGAAAAAATAAGTAATTAGGATATAACTAATTTCAGAATAGAGTTTTAAAAACTAGCATAAAATATTAAATCTAAGTCTTCTAATATTAAAATACTAGGAGACAACAGACCTAATCCCTTTATTTACCGATGTTATTTTAAAGTATTTACTACGTTCATAATTGGATACTCGAAGAATTGAAGAATTGAACTCGAGAAGAATTGAAGTAATTATGCTTAGTTATAAGATTTAAATCAGATTTAACGGGAATCCTGTAAGCAACTTCATGCGTGAACCTCATTGGCTTCTGAATCGACAAATCGCACGATTTACCTACGATGACGTCACTTGCAGGTATCTAATTCCTAAAGTTAAAAAGTGGCAGTGAAATTGTTTCATTTTTGATATTTCTTTAAAGATAGCCAAGATTTTTATGAAATAAAAATTTAAATATTCGGGTCTATTTAAAAATTTGTTTCTTTAACTTTTTGAAACTCAATTTAGCAGAAAAAAAAACGAAAAAAAAACAGCCTTTTCGAAAATAAATTAAACGTTTCTCTCATGAACGCCTTGTTCATATCAATACAAGAAATTAATTCACTAATTAAAGGGTCGTAAATTTTAAAGATTAAATGGAAATAGTTATAAGTCCACATAAGTATAGTTATAAAGTGCACTTAAATTTCTTAGTTGTAAAGTGCACATAAATTTGGGATATATAATATTGATGTTGTGGCAGTTCGGAAGAAAAAACTCATTAATTCATGAACAATAAAATAAATTTTTTTATTTTCAAGTTATCATTGCGTAATTTATTATTACGATACTACATACAGTAATAAAAAAATGTTATTTTGTAAGTTTCAAATACATAACTTAAATTTCGAGTTTTCTCATAAAGTTTTTTTATAAAGTTGAGGCAATTTAAAATTAAATGTATAAATTTTGAAATAAATGACTTTCTAGTTGAAATTTAACTTAAAAAATAAAGTTTAATCCGCGGAATTTTTTCGTGAAATTTAATTATTAGGGCAATTTTAAAGCAAAAATTACATAATTAATAAACATTAAAAATAATTTTATTGTTATTTTTTAGTTGCAGTTCTGCTTATAACAAAGTAATGTTTTCCTAGAAGGCTATTCTGGATAAATTTTCAAGTAGTAAAAAATGTTATTTTGAAGTAAGTTTCAAATACATAACTTAAATTTCGAGTTTTCACTCAAACAATTAATTAGATTTTTTTTTATAAAGTTGCAGCAATTTAAAAGTAAAAATTCAACATTTACTTTAATTTTATTGTTTATGGTCACGATATCATTCAGCAATTAATTATAGCTATGATGCTTAATGTAAATAAAAAATAATAACGTTTTGTTTGCGTAAATTTTGAATTACATGACTTTCTAGTTGAAATTTAAATTAAAAAATGAAGTTTAATGCACGGAATTTTTTCGTGAAATTTAATTATTACAGCAATTTAAAAGCAAAAATTGGATGAGTAATAAACAATAAAAATAATTTTATTGTTATTTTTTTTAATTGCAGTTCTGCTTATAAAAAAGTAATGTTTTCTTATAAGGCTATTCCGGATAAATTTTTAAATAGTACACAATTTATTCGAAATTTAACTTAAAATCAAAATTTCACGCGAAGAATCTTTTTTCTCGAAATTAAATTGTTGAGGCAGTATGGAAGCAAAAACTCAACAATTAATAAAAAATGAAAATTATTTTATTGTCAATTATCATGATACAAATCAGTACTTTATTTGTTATGAGAATATCCCACAAAAAATTTAAAATAATTAACTTACTTTTCGAAATTTAGCTTTAAAAATAAATAATGTGTGGAATATTTTCGTAAGATTAAAAAGAACAATATACAGTAGCAATTATTTTAAAACCAATGCTTTTAAGAGAATAAAACTATTTATCAATTTTAATATAACATACCTTAACAAAACATTTCATGACTTGAATAAGGATAAAGTAGTTTAGCTCAGTTAAAAACAACAGTCACGGTAGATGGGATTTTCATGTATGTTTGAGTACAACGACTTTTCGTTGATTAAAACAGAAAAGAACTTTTTTTTTTCCTGAAATGTTCAGACGAAATAGCCACTAATAAAAAAGGATGTTCCGAAGAGATGTCGCAAGGTTTCGTTTATCCTTGTTTATTTAGCCTAATAAAGCAGGATAATTAAAATGGAATATGATCAGGGAAATTTTTTAAAATAAATCTATTCTCGAACTCAAATTAGTATTAATTTTAATTGTAAGAATTCGGGAAGCTCTAAAATATTAAGACTTTTCCTTCTAATTTTAGTATAAAATAATAAAAAATAAATAATACATTTTTGATAAATGTACCTAAAATTATATTAAAGTATTTCTTAAACTATATCTGCAGTTAATCTTCTGTTTTACTGACGAAATTAAGATTTTCAGAATTCTCACTCGTAAAAACGTTTTTTTTTTTTTTTTTTTTTTTTTTTTNGTTTTTTTTTTTTTTTCCATGTTAATCTTTGATGAACAAAAAATAAATACTAAAATTTTGAAAAATGTACCTAAATTTAAAGTATTATTTTATTATAATTTTTAAACTATATTTAAAGTTAATCCTCTGTTTTATAGACGAACTTCAGAATTCTCATTCTCAAAATCGTACACGTTGAGAATTGCTGTGATATTTTAACTACACTTTTCCTATGTTATTCTTTGAAGAATTATAGAAAAATCAATATCCCATTTATTGAAATATATCTTGTTTCGCTTTATTTATTAAAATGTTATGGAGCTTAGTTACCAAATTTTAATTTTTAAGTATTTTTTAAACTTTGCCGCTTTAATAATAGAGCTTTTGAAAGCATTTTTAAAAAAATACTTAAAATAATATAAATTAAAATTTCTCTACTACGTATCATAAAACACATTTGAACAAATAAAATGAAACAAAAAATATTCTGAAACATTACTTAGTGGCTCATAGGGGAGAATTATGCTTATAATTCACCATAGGTTAAAATGGGAGGCATGAGTTTAATATTATTCCAAACGCTTTTAATTAAACAATCATAACTACTAAAACAAATTGACAAAACTCATTCATCTGTAAATACTTTTAGAATGATAATTTAAAATCGAAATGTTCCTTAAACATGACATCTATATCAAGTACAGTTTTTAAAATTAGAAAAATTATAGTGCTTAAAAGCATTTTAAGGTGTTTGTTTGGGGGTTAATGGAGTTAACTGATTTATTGGAATGTGTTTTTGTATGTTTTCAATAGCATAATAATAATAACAACAACAAAAAATACTTACTAAGCTTCGGATAAGTTTTTTTATTTTAGGTATAATTTTTAAAAAAAAGAATATATTATAAAATATCATCTATATGGAACACGGAGGACTTAAAACTATATTCACAAGTTTTAATACTAAGTACTAACACTTAGTGCATTCTCTGTAGAATATTTCGATGGTTATGCATAAGACATTTTTAAAACCATATTTAATTCAAAAATTAGAAACAAAGATTTTACCACAAATTCTAAGCCTAGTTTACTCAAATTCAGAGTTTACTAAAAAAGAAGCAGAAATTTATGTTAATTTTAATAAAACTGATGATTTTATCTCTAGATTTCAGTATATATATATATAGTCACACAATAAAACGAATTACGTAGCCATAAGGCAGCTAGAAATCAAGATATCTGAGTGGATTACTATTCTTTATTTGTGTGCAATTATTGGCTATCTTCTTAAAAATTTAGCTGATAACGTTTGCTTAAGTAACCTGAATTTTATATTTCTACTGTCTTTAAAATATATCATAAAACGACTTATATTTTAGGTAACGTTTTGTAAAATATGCTAAAAGGTGCTGAATTTTGTTTCAGTCAAATTCGCAAGCTTCCATTAATAATTTTAAAGTGTTCCTTAATTATCAAAAATACGTAAGTTACTTGGCTAGTATGCCTTTTTTTACAGTTTAGAAACATAGGATTTTATTACAAAGTGTAGAAATATGCTAAGAGCTTAATTTTCCACAACATTCATATAGAGCAATATTTTAAAAGATATTGAGTAAGATTCTTTATTTTATGAGAATTCCTGATCATTTAGAGCAAAAATATTTATAGGCTTAATGTAACACGAATCTCATATTTTTTTCATGAATTTAACTTCATTCAAATCATACTGCTATTTCTATAAAATAAATTACAAAATAAAGTTCACCATCTTTTTTAAGATGGTCTACTGTAAAAATATTATTAAAAAAATTGGTTTTAATGAACTTCAATATTTAAGCAGAGAAAATCTTTTCGCTGTTTCAGAAAATTTTCATCGTGCACCTTTCAGTCTCACAAGGCAATATATTAAGTATTGTGTAAAAAAATTTAAACGTTTGTACATTTTTAGAGAAAGGTTAAGAAACGTTTTGCTTCAAAGACGATATAAATACGAATAGTCTTTTAGTGATTTTAAATCTTGGTTGAATTTTTTTGAGCTCGCCGCTTTAATTAATTTAATGAAAACAAAAATTATTATTTTTTTGAAACGGTACAAGAGTGTACAGCGCGTAAAAAAATAAAAACAGACCACCCTGAATAATTTTTGATCTAATAATGGGATCGTCGCGTTCTAGAACTCAATCTTAATGCTTCAAGGGGGTAACTTCAAATATGCTAATTAGAAAAAGTAATATGCATAAGTGATATTTTAAGTTACGAAATCAGACACTGAGACGCATTTTCTCTGAATAAACATACCTTTTTTTCAACGGATTCAGATTTCTGACCCCCAAAATATAGGGGGTAGTCGCAATCTAGGAATTAAGGTCCCCATAGTTTGATCAGGGGAGCGGTCCAAAGTTTGGATCCCTCATTGTCAAGTTTATTTTTTTGCGTATTTTGCCATTTCTCGAGAACTTTTTAAGCGACTACAAAAAATTTTGAACATAACTATAAAAATCGTTCCTCCAAAGGCATTAATTCCATGCAAAAAATAAATTTTAGTCAATATTTATTATTTTATTAAGTAATAGTCGAAAAAAATTCTGAATTGTAAGGCATACAATCTTTTACATCATTTTAAAGTAAATAATTTTACATGGCAAAATACAAAATTTGAGTAAAATCGATTGAATAGTTCCTGAGAAATCGAATTTAAAAGAAGTCGTACATTCAAAATTCGATTTCTCAGGAATTATTCAACCGATTTCGCTCAAATTTTGTATTTTGTCATGTTAAATTACATACCTTAAAATTATGTAAAAAAATGAATACCTTACAATTCAAAAAATTTTAGACTATTATGTATTAAATAAAATATAATAAATATTTACTAAAATTTATTTTTTACATGGGATTATCTTTCGATAAACATAATATATATATTTTATATTTATATGCGAAAACTATTCAATTTCACGAGATATGGCGAAATACTCAAAAAATAAAATTAACATTATAAGGTTCAAACTTAGGATCGCTCGCCTGACCAAACTATGGGACCATATTTCTCAGATTGCGACCTTACCCCTTAAAGTTTGGGGGTCAGAAATCTGATTCCGTCGAAAAAAAGCTGTTTATTCAGATAAAGTGTATTTTTGTGTCTAATTTCGTAATGTAAAATATCGTCTGCGTTAATCAATTAGCATATTTGAGATCATACTCTCGGACTATTGAGTCCTAGAACGTGAAGATACGATCTTTAGATCAAGTTATTCAAAGCAATCCGTTTTTTTCGGGGGGGGGGGACCTTGAATAAATTTTTTTTCTTCCAATGTAGGGATTTTCACAACTGAAAAGCCCATTCTTAATGATTCAAAAATTTAAACTCAAATATGCTAATTAATTAGTGCTAACTATTAATTAGATTACGGAATCAGAATTATTTGAATTAAACAATTAGTTTTGACCAAAAACACAAAATGTGAAGTTAATATTATGGGACTGAAAGCTTTTGACAACTCTACTGCCTACAATATTAGTTACTTTTTCTTTCTCACACGTATGCCCGAATTTAAAACTATCTTTCCCTAAAATATCAGTTCTTTGAAAAGGACAGAAATAAGTAGAAAATTCTAAATTTAAGAACTTCCTCAATTTTTTATTTCCCCCCAATTTATTTTTTAGATAAAAAAAAGCATTTAGTGAGCTCAATGACATTTGAAAAAATATACGCTATTGCCATGAAATACATAGACATTACCTTAAAAACATCTGCAGCAAGATAACTTTTTCTTAAAATTACAATTTTAAATAAGTATAACTATTAAAAAATAAATTGATTGTGCCTCACTGCTAAAATTCCATTTTTCTGCAAAGTTTTTTTAACAAACCATTTTTTTTCCCTTCAAAATGTCCAAAGTTTCCAAATTTTATATATAACTACAATTATTATTCCAAAACAAAAACAAAAATTAAATTGCAACGGGGAACAAACTTTTTGTTGCATAGATACAAATACATAATTGATCTTGCCTAATTCGGGTGTGGGAATTTTAAATCTGAAATTAATTTCGTTCTTAAAGCAAGTTTTTTTTTTTTTAATGACATTTTTAGGCGAAATGTACAAGGCCCCTAGTTAAGCTCAATATAGGCCTTAAAAGAACATGCACTGAGGGGAAAATATTGGAATAAACAATCCTATTTACAACCGATATTGGTTAAAAAGTGACTGTAAAATATCGGGTGAAATGGACAATTCTATACAGGGCCGATATCGGCATTTTTACCCTTTTTGATTTAAGATTAATAAATAATGGTCCAATGAGGACCCAAGTTATTTTGCTGCTTGGGTTTAATAAACGTCATATATAACAGTGGCTAGCGTAAATGTGCCACAAACTTGTAGGGAAGTTAGCAGGGTTCGTACGCACCTGGAAAAAATTAAACACTGGTATCAATTTTGTTAAGAAACTTCAAATTTCTTAATATTAACTTCCACTTTTGAATTAAAATTTCATATCCACCATCTTCGGAAGGACAAATATTTACTCAGAGAAAATAAAATATTCTGGTTGCTACAAACATAATAGTATTAAAAAATATGTATATATTAAAATTACTATCACTTTTAAATTTTTCCGTGTGCGTATGAATCATGGTTGGGGCACATCATCAGGATTAAAATTTTCTAAAAACCCATGTCAGGAAATTTCATCATACGCGGCAAGGAGTGTTTCCTCTATTATGACCTGTTCAGAACCACACTAAGAAATAATTCATATTATGGAAGCGCCCCTAGCGGCGTATGATGACATTTCAGGGCAGGGCTTCTTTTTATTTCAGATTTTAATCTTGATGATGTGCCCTAACTTCCTTAGAAATTTGTCGCAACATTTGTATGACCCCCCTGTTATATGTAACTTTTTTAAAATTGTACATTTCGACAAAAAAAGACTAGAATATCATTTAAAATTTTTAAAAAAAAACAGAAAAAAACTTAAACTTGGAATTTTGAAATCAGTGATGTTAAAACATCCAAGTTCCGTTAAAAAATCTCATGCAACAGAAAAAACAATTTCTCCCCAGTGTTATTGTTAAACAGACTTTAAAGAACTGAAGCTGAAAACTTAATAATTCAATTTTAGTTAAATTAACTTTACATGAATTGATATGCATTCAACTATTTTTAACAACATGCTTTATGTGCGTATAATTAGGACATGCATGTGAATGCTTTGTTCTTATAAAGAACATATTGCGGCTTATGAAAAGTGACAAATACATTTTTATTTATACACATGTGTTACTATGCTTAAATTAATAGAAATTTTATTACAAGAGCAAAAATTATGACGTCAGATCATTTAGACAGTTTTAGTACATCTAATCAGATTATGATTGAAATTACTTCATTTATAAGAAAAATACCAGCTTAAAGAACACATTGATGTATTTCATTGAAATAATTGGTTTTCGGACATTCTTGCAATATATTCGGTAAAGCTGAATTATTTTCTTTTTCTATTTATAAAATATTTATTTGTAAGGTATTTCAAGAATTAATGTTAAACGTTGAACTAGAATTTTAAATAAGAGTTTTCTTAACTATACCATGCTCAATCAAGTCCTATCTCAGGTTAATATAGATAAAATCAATCGCAATACACTTTTTCCAGTCGGTTTTATTTTCTCGTCAAGCTTAGTTTAATATAAATTAAATTTGTTATGGACCACGCTTTAGAAATTTTATAATTTTTGGACAAAGCTGTTTTACTTATTGATAATTTATGAGTGAAACAAATTAACTAAATGCTTTATTTCCCTTTAAATAGCATATATAACAGTTTCTATTGTTGTTGGCACATTCAATTGACCAAAAAGTTGCATGGTACGATTCCTTAAATCACAAATTTCTTTGGTTGCTTCTTTAGTGAAAAATTAAAGAAATATCTAGGTACTTTTTTCTATATATCTAATTTCTTATTTAACTGAATTTTTTTCCAAAAACAGTCATTTATTTACAAATTAAAGAATTAAAACTAAAAAAAAAGTTCCTTAACATATAGTAGCCTTGTAGTATTACCTTATTAGACAGCATTTTTATGCTAAAATTTTTTTAAGCGGCATGTAACTCATCAACCCAGTCACATTGGTAAATAAGCTTTATGTAAGCAGTTTCCAGTCATCATTTGTAATTGAAATAATTCAAAACTAATATATTATTTGAAAAAACCTTTTCAGCAAAAGAAAATTTAACAATAACAATTAATAACAAGTTATTATATTAAACAAAAATTAAACTGCAATTTAAAAAATAAAAATAGCAGACGAAGTTGCAATAGAAGAAAAATGATTAAGTTTAAATTTTATTCCTATAAGCTTGGGAATCATCTTTGCTGGGAAAATTTGATTCATTAATTTTTGAAGTCTGTAGTTAAGGCTAAGGTAGTGTCTTGTAATCTGGATGTAGTTTAATAAAAATGATTGAGTAGAAAAACGTTCCTAAATCTATAGTTGCAATGTAACAAAATAAGTGCAAAATAGTTATCAAACATTTGACTTTTATGTGAAATGTAGGTCCTGTTAATTTATTAAAATAATAAAAAAATAATTTTATTAAAAAACAAAGCAATTAATTAATTTCAAATATCAAGCTATAACATGATATAGCAAGCTATAACAAGAATCCAATT
Source organism: Parasteatoda tepidariorum (assembly GCF_043381705.1). Taxonomy (NCBI): domain Eukaryota; kingdom Metazoa; phylum Arthropoda; class Arachnida; order Araneae; family Theridiidae; genus Parasteatoda; species Parasteatoda tepidariorum. The sequence continues at coordinate 62,534,325 of NC_092204.1, read as the reverse complement.
ATAATTCAAAATTAAGTGAAACTCTGTGGATCCTGAAGAAAAAAAATAACCTGTTTGATTTTCTGTTTATTAAATCAAAAAAATAAAAGATTGCCAAATAAAAGATACAAAAATCAGGAAATATAAAATAAGTTCAAAAAGAAAATGAGTTGTAATGCTCTAATGTTGCTGACTTTCCTAACCTTAATTAATGAATAATGCCTAGGTTAAGGAATCATGATAATGATTTCTGAATAACTACCTTTTCAACAACTTGAATAAAATGGAGAGGTTGAAGTTAGTATACATCACAATTTTAAGGTAATTGTAACACTTTCTTAAACTGATTTTCAAATCATTAAGAAAAAGACCAAAACTCTAAAAAGAGGTCTAATTAAATTTAAAATTATTTTGAAATTTATTATTATAAAAATAATTTTCTCATTATTTTGTATTGAGAAACTAATTGAAAAAATGTAAAAAAATGCAAGCAATTTTCTAAGTTCTTGTATTTTTTAAAAGACAGCTCAAAATAATCAGGAGGTTTCCACAAATTTTACTATGTAGTATTGCAAATGATGCTACCTTTCAATAACGAGATAGCAAGAACAAAATTAAATATGAGAAAAAATCCTTATCCTTTTAAGCTTTCTTTTCCTATGTATGTATGTATTAACATTAAATGATGACATAGTCCTTATCCTCTATTCTAAAGCTAATTCAGATTTATAAACTTATTGGTACAAATCAATGGAAAAAATTTAAGTAAGGTTTGCTGTTATTTTTTAGTAATTTTTACAGCCATGAAGGAAAGCAGTGATTTGACACAAATAATACTACTTTGTAAAGAATGTCACCTTTTATTTTATTTTTTTAACCTCCATTTACAGATGAACACTATACGTAACAATCTACATTTTTGAACAAATTAATATAATAAAAGAACCACAAAAGGAAATTGTTTTGTTTTATTGCTACATAAATGTTCATGAATACTAATACTTTTAAATAAAACGGCATATTTTTTCTTTTTTAATTTATTCAAAACAAATAGGTTTGGTAATCGATTGGTAAAAATAGCACTGTAATATACTTTTGTGACTAATGAAGAGATATGGTTTAGAGATTACTTTACTAAATTTCTGAACTATTAGATGACTGCTAAAAAAATGATCCCTCAACAGTGAAACTAACAGAGGACATAATTTTAACAATGGAATTCATTTTAATCAGCAATGTTTGTTAAATGACAAAGCAGAAGAGTGAATAAAATTAACACTTAAATAAACACTGAATATCAATGAGAGATCTTGGATGCTTGACCAACCAATCCATCGATAGCGCTTTTGTCCTTTACCCGCTGCTTGATGATGATTTAAGTCTCAGATGTCACTTGACTCAGCTGCTCTTAGAAATTTGGCAAAGGCAAGGTTGATAACTGTTATCTTCTGTATGTCTTAAATAAACAATCGAAAAAAGAAAAAAAACTTTGCCTGAGCAAAGAAAATGCTCTTTAGAAATAAAAGGAAGAAAGCTATTTATAAAGTATCTTTAAGATTGGGCTGCTGTGGAATTCGGTTGTATTGTGATGCTTGGAGAAGAGATGGGCGATGTAGGCATACCAGTAATGGTGCTGGAGCTTAAAGATGCATTGGCTGAAATAAAAAAAAAATTACACTTGAAATAACTAGAATTCACATAAGAATATTATTATTATTTCTAAAATAATAATTATATATGTTCAACCCTAGCATAGGCCATGCAGTTTCAAGTCTTGTTGCAGTATTAAAACAAGAATAATAATGACTCCTATTTTAATTAAATTTGTATTTAATACCAAAGAGAAACTATGATTATACATTAATACACATTTAAATACAGTAGCACATTGATTATAAGGATCTACACTGATACAATAAATCTAGATAAGTTAACATCCTAAAAAATTGGCTATTGCAAATTTTGTTTTATAGCTTTTCCAGGCATAGGATAGGTAATAAAAACAATGCAATATTTTAGCATATTACAAATTACTAATTAAATTTTTTATTTGTTTTTTTTTTTAATATTCTGCAATGAATTTATCCATATTTTCACTTGATGCCAACTATCACTTTTCTTGTATAAAAAGCAAATAGGTACCACTCAACTCTATTATTATCTTTAAATTTCATCCTTACTGCAGTTCTTCTTTCCACGCTATATTTTTTGTCTAAAAACAAGGCTTAAAATCAAATAACTGTTTTTATTTATTTATTTAAAAAAAAAATCAAATGTTGTAGTTTTAATGTCAAATTCAAGATATATGTGCAGTAGGAGGAATGATACAGGATTGATGGGATTAATTCGACAATTTAAATAATCAATCCCTAGATACGCAATTCGTTTGGACCCACCAGCTGCTTATCGCTATTTCTTAACATTCAATTAAATAGTATACACATCTGCATCAAGGAGGCACAACTTTTTTTTTTCATAGTTGACCACAGAGACTAAAAAATGAAATGTTGGGGTCAATTTGTAAGAAATTACATTTGCACGAAAGAACTGAACTCGGTGCCATAATTTTAAAGCAATCAAACTCAGGCTTGCACTAAGATAATAAGTAAATAAAAGAGCAGAATAACCAAAAGTCTGAATCCGAGAAATAAGAAAAAGTCTCATTTCTCGGATTTTTTCTATTAATACTAAAAAAGGGGGTCCAAGTCAATCCGTGCCGTCAGTTCTGACCCATTGTTCATTTGTTGTGAATCCTTGTTCCCTACACAGATGAAAGCAAGTTTATGTCAGTCAGCTATTAAATTATTTTAGTGATTAAATTAATAAACATCAGTGCGACAATTTAATATCATGCAGGCAACAAATACTAGAAAAAAACATGGTCTAATGTTTTAATTTGTATATTTTAAATTCCCACGCAAGAAAATATTAGGGGAAAAAAAGAGGTCACAAGCGTATATACATTATATTTTTTATTAGTCTGACAAAAAGTCACTTCTTTTTTTTTTTGTCTTTTCATTAATTAGAAATTTATTACATGCATGAAAAAAAAGCTCCATGTAATAAAAATAAAAAGATAATTTAGGAGGAAAAAAGTTTTTTTTTCAAACATATTTTATTTGTAGGTCAAGATATGTTCTATAATTTGAACTTCTTCTCAAAATTTCTTTTTGTTTTGTTTTGTTCTAATAAGAATAAGACGAAATAGATTTAATGCTACTCCTAAAAAAATCACTTTTAGCAGAATAATTTTAAAAAGAAGTAGGGTATTTAGCACTAACATTTTTCTGAATCCTGCTAATTTTGAAAAATCTTATTTCTTTATGGTCCCAATACAAAATAATTGGAAAAAAAATTTATTTTGTATATATTTTAATCATTTCAATGCAATGCAAAATCAGTTATCTTCAAATTTACTAAACTAGAATCAATGATTAAAACATAAATTATGCTACTACTAGACAAAATTTCATCAGATAAGAAACAAGTTAGCATATCTGAGTACTTTTTGAAAAGTTTAAGAATTTTGTTTACAAGTAGGATATTGTCTTAAAATGCAGATCCTCTGATGAAATCATTTTTAATAGTTTAAGCTGTATAGTTAAATAAAAAAATACACCTTTTTTATGAATTGTAAGTTATTGGTTAATTTTTGAAGTGAAGGAAAATCAAGAATTTATAAAAAAATAATTATTGATTTATAACCATCAGATATCTATTTTATCAGGGTACATTAATTAAAATGCATAATGAGAAAAACATATATAGTATATCGGGTACAATATATTATTTATTTCTCATTTCATTTTTGGATTATTATCTATGTTTACAAGAGAAGAAATGATAAAAAAAGGGTGAAAAATGTGTTCCTCACTGTAGGTCGAGAGCATGATAAAACCGTATTGGATATTATTTAATGAGGCACTGAAATAATTCTGACATAATTTTAATCAAGTTGAAATAGATTTTCCTAATGAAGATGATTAAAAAGGTAATATTATTCATAATGTTTAGATCAAAAAACACACATGAGTCAACACACCAAAGAAAGAGAATTTTGAATCAGATAATTTCTAAATTTGCCCTAAAAGATCACCACTTTAAAATAATTGAATGAAGAGCAAGAAGGGGACAATTTAATCGTTGTAAATTATTACTGCTTAAAAAAGGGCCTTTTGCAGCACTAGTCAACCAACAAAGCTGAATTTTTTATTGGTATATCCAAAAAGGTTTGAAGATGATAGATAAAAATAATAATAAAAAGGAATATTGAACATTGTCTACTTGCGCTTATACCTTCAATTAATTTAATTACCAAATTTTCTATCAACATTCACTTTTTTAAAAAAATAATTAAGAGTACTCATAAGGAAAACTCACAAAACAATTTGGTCTTACCCATGCAAACATATAATGTTTTTTACAAGAACTGGAATTAATTTCAATAAATATTATATTAAGCAATTGGCTTTTTTTTTAAAAAAAAGTTAGATAAAAAAACTTATAAGGTTAAATGGCATAAATAATTAATAAAATTGATACTGTAAATGATAAAAACAATAACTTTAATTCAGTATTTTAATAAATAAAATATAATTTTTTATTTATTTTACCCTCATTTCTGTAATTTTCTTTCTTTCTCCTTTTGCCCTTTTGACTGATATCTAATTTTTCCCTGAAAACTTAATGACGATAAGAATTATTTATAGGAAATAATAATTTTTATTTATTTATTTATTTTTAAACACAGATTTTTTAACTTCATAAATTTACCTAACGCAATTACCAATAAAAGACTGCAAGTACTTTTTTAAGATAGCTATTATTAAAACGCTTTGAAAAATGCAATAACTTTATTGGAAATAAAGATTGACAAACATCAGTATTAAAGCTTGAGGAGAATAGCAAATAAAAGATTCACAATTTTCAAATAATGAATTTTATTTCCGATCGCGCGATTCGTACAAATTATAAATATCTGCCAAATCAAATAAGTAACTGTTTTTTTATTATTTAAGTTATTAAGAAAGCTATTTACTTTATAATTAAAATTCACAAAAAAAATCTAAATAGAAACAAAATGATATTAAAATACATCATCTAATAATCCTAAAATCGATAATGATGGCAGAAATAAAGATAAAAATAAATAAATAAAAAAAAACTACACTTGAAAACAATTAAAATTAACAGTAGTTAAAATACAAAATTTCTTTTTAAATTCATTTTAATTTTAAAGTATTAACATATCAATCTTTTGTAAAATAAATGCTAGAAATAAATAATTTTCAACAAAAAATAATAATTTTAATAATAAATAATCCTACTTGTACGATTTTTGGAATGTTTTCCATCTAAATATTGGAATTCTTTCAATGCAATGTGGTGATCTAAATGGGCTTTTGACACTTATGTATGCAATATTTATTTAAGGGTTGCAAATTGAAATATACAACTCAAATATTAAAATAAGTAAATTAGAACACAATTGTGAACTTTGTTTCAGTAACTCCTTTAACTACAAACATAACTAAATATGATTTAATAACTGAATGAAAAAAGAAGTACATAAATACATAGCATTTTCTATAAAGATTTTTTCTGCCAAACAGCAGTCATTAAATATACACATTTTTTTAAGGAAAAATTCAGACTGACATGAAAATTTCTTGAAGGAGAACATTATTAAAAAATTGCAGAAGCTTAACTAAAGGTCATAATAAAGAAGTAATATTTGTTGGGAATAATTTTGTGATAGTACATCAAGATATAATTTTAACACACCTAGAAGTGACTTATTTAATTCTAACTTAAAAAACGTAGCTTCTTTCAAACACACTACAACCATATTCTAACACCGTGGTCTGTCTTATTCTGGGACTCAAAAATAATTTCACACATAAGGCAACTTTACATTCATATTCTCAGTATATATATATATATTATTTTGATTAAATAGGACACATATTAGTTGTAATAAAATATAAAAATTCTTTCTAAATTACACAGGAAAGGGTTTAGTAAGAAAACACATTTTAAATAATTGAAAATTATCACGAATTTCAGAAAGAAAAAAGTGCAAGTATGATGAATATTTTCAACGTTTCGATAAAAAATATTGGCGCTCTATGTTTCTTTTAAAAATCATGCAAATATGAATCCCGATATTTGATTTTAAAATCAAGTGAATAAGAATCGAGATGTTTAATCTTAAATTCCATTTACATAGGTAGATAAAAAGGTAAATGATTTTTTTTTTGTTGATAAAGGGAAGCTTTCTTTGAAAAGACAAAATATTTTTTCTTTTTATTAAATCAAAAAGCAAAAAGAAAAAAAAGGGGGGGGACTTATTCTTGATTACACTTAAAAAACTCAAATACAATGGTAACAGAATACTTATAACAGGATATTTTAACTTAATCTCAAACAACAAGTGTTATAAAACAAAAATTGATTTTTCCCTAAATTAAAATAAATCCAAAAGGATTGGATAGAATGTAGGGTTTAGTGGCACAAAGTCCAAAAGAGGACATGCAGCTGAAATCCAAAAGGAAACAAGCATACGAATGTTTTTAAAAAATTCTTAATCATGTACCAATTTAATAATATGCATTCATTAAGAACTCATTAAAACAATGGTAAAAATGAAAATTAAGCTGATTCAGAAGCTTATAGGTCCAGCAGTTATTAAAACTACTAAGTTGTGGTCTGCTTGCTATAACAATATCAAACAAAATGCTTTCCAAAAATTTCATTTAATACAATCTAGCATTATCACTGTAGCAACAGCCTGTTCAAGTTTGAGGAAGTTATTGTAGTTATCAAACAATATATGATTATTAATAATCAATTCTATAAAAATTTCCAACTATGCTTACCAACAGTAGAGGCTGGTGGGGGTGAATTGTGACCAGACATGCGTTGAGTTTCTGCAAATCTAGCTTGTTGATCTTTAACTATGGCATCTGGAAGTAAGATTTGGTAAATATATTAATACAGAAATAATTTAGACTCCAGCCAGTTATAAATACAATATCAAGTATGACTCTTATAAGCTATACAAAACTTTTGAGTACATAATGCATAAAGCATTAGGGACTGTCTTTGTCAGAAATGTTACAACTATTTTGAAGCAGGAAATTATTTTAAAGGCTTATTTAAAAAATTGATTTAGAGAAACTCTTTTAGAAATACTGAATTATTTATGTTTACTTAAAAATTTCTAATTTTAAAATCTTTTAGAAAATTTCCAGGATTATCTTACTAACATTCCAACATTATCAGTGCACAACTTGGAAATTTGCTAGGGTATAGTTCAAACCAAACTGATATGCAAATAGTAAATTAGTAAAAGATAAGAACTCCAAAATAAAAATACAAATTAAAAAAAAATAATAATAGCAATAAGAAATGAACCACCACTAAGGATTTAAAAAAATAAAATCAAGTATTTAAAAAAATTCAATATTAATGGCAAAACATTTAAAATTAAATATGTTTCATATTGGTTAAATAGGAATGATAACAGGATTCCATTATCACAAAATCAAAGAGCAGGACTATTTTCTTAAAACTCATCAGAAATGCATTGATGAAAAAATTTTTTTAATCCGACAAAAATTTATCACTTCTTGAAATATATCTAGATAAAGCACCTCAGAGTAAAAGCTCATATTTAATATATAAACATTTGACTTTTAAATTACTTAAATGGCTTTTTTTAAATATATTTATATATATATTTATACAGTAGAGAACCATTTATCCGGTATCCAGATAACCGGGAAACCAGAAAACCGGGAAAAATTTTGCTCGATTTTCCCGCCATTTTAAACTAGAACGAAAAAGCGGAAATAGGACTCATCCTTGAAGTTGAGTAGAGGAAAATGTAAGGAAGGGGAAATTTTTTTTCCCCGTTTACCCAGAGAAACGTCATTTCCTCCGTGACCTTGAAGGCAGGGAAGGGAGGAATCTTTTATTTTTTTCTTTAGGCCCTCAATCAAACTCAAGGGTGTGGCATGCTGATTTCGTTTTCTGCTTGATTTACGAGGGGGGTGGGGAAAATGCATTGCATGCATATCAGTGAACAGAAAAAGAAAAGAGAAAAATATATATTTATTTGACATTGACTAATAAAAATAAAATCTTTTTCTTTTGAATCAATTCTCATTCTTTGGAATTGCGGTATCAATTGCAAGTTTTTCTTGCTGTGGAATCACATCTGCTGTGATTAAAAATCTTGTTTTTATCAACAAAAAAAAAAAAAAAAAGGAGAATTGTTTATTAATTTAAACATAAGATTATTTTATGAAGCAGATTACAGTTTTGTTTTTCTGATTCCACTACGTTTGATTTTTTTTCTTTTCGCGATAAATTTCGCACTCAATAAATTAATTCTTTTTATTCATAAATTTTATCATTAGGTTTTTTNAAAAATAACATTATACGTGTATAGCAAGGCACGGGACCGAGCATTTCGTTCACTATATCCGGGAGTTCACTATAAGCCGTGTTCACTATAGCGGGGTTTGACTGTATATATTACTGAAGATAAGAATAAATATAAATTACGATTGTAGAAACAGATTGCAAAAAAAGCAATCAATCAATAAGTAATCTAACAATCAATCAATAAGTATTTTACAGAAATCTTTGCTCCTTCACTATGTTTTCTACCAAGCTAGAATCTTTCATGGAAGTGGATTTTGTGCTGCGCCATGTGCGTTTGAAATGGGTAGTGTATCAAATTTAACATATTCATGGTCCTCAAATAAAAGTATATTTATTCAAGAATTTTTTGCTTTGTTACTTAACTACAGTGCATTTCACTCTGTAAATGTCATTGCTGGTTGAAATGAAAACTCCAACCAGCAGTATCGGTTACAGGGAGGGATTATATTACGTTTTACTAAGTTATTAACAAAAGAATTAGAAGTAATCTGTTACAGAAGACTTCTAATACAGAACTGAACATTATTTAGAACAGAAGAATTAGAAGTTTTCTGTTAAGAACTTGTAAGTAATGTGAGGGAGGCTTCACAGTATTATCTACTTTAAAAAAAAAAAGATTTCTCAAAGCTCTTTAAAATTAAGTAAACACATTTGTCTTAAATGCTTGTATATAGAAATTAATGTTTTAAAAATGCATACAGAAATAGGGATGTTCCATAGCTTCACGGGCAGTTAATCTTTCTTGATGGTCATAACGCAAAAGTTTGTCCAGAAAGTCCAGAGCTTCGGGTGTAACAAGGTGTTGATTATCGCTGTGAACAAATCTTTCCCACCTTTTACGAGAATGCCTGAAACAAAAAAATGACAATGAATATAATTCTTGTTTGTTCTTTTTTTTTTAAAAAAAAGGAGGAGCAAAATACAAAATAAAGGTAACAAAAAGTTTGAACCTATTGAAGAAAAAAAGTGGAAACTGCTAAGAAAAAAAAATAGTACCTTAGAAAGCCTAACCTCAGAAATTCAAAAAACATGCGACATTTTGTGACCATCACATAACATAATAAGCAAATTAATATTTTCAAGATAAATAATATTAATAAAAAAATTTATTAAAACACTCCGCTAATAAAATTTATCAAACTAATATTTTTACATGTAAAACTTGAAAAATCAAATTATTTTAGAGTATAAAAACAGACTGAGACCCTGATTTAGCATTTGGTAAGAACATTTTGCATTCACTTTTTTACTTTCAAAATTAAAAAATTTTTCTAATTTTTTTTAACAAAGAATAAAAATAGGTTTGTTGCTATGAGGAATGGTCAACACTATCATTAGCTGACTTACACACTCAAGATAATATTTTTCCTGCTACTGACTTAACTTCATTTTAAATAGTATCAAAAGAATGAAAATACTCTTACCAACAAAAATTTTAAAAGGTGTTGCAATAAAGGAATATACACTAATACACACGAGCTACAAAATTGCTGACCTGGACATAAGAATAATATAGAGGGTTGTATGCCAAGTGTGAAAGAGTCTGCCAATTCTTACAATTAGATGAAAACCCCTCCAAAAAAAAAAAAAGAAAAAAAAAAGAGCTTTAAAAGCCTAGTCTGAAGTCTTGATATTATAAGCAAAAGAATCAAGTCACAGGTCTGAGAGTTGGCAGATCTACT
>NC_092204.1:62502181-62523301 GCF_043381705.1 Parasteatoda tepidariorum | reverse complement strand
ATGAAAAACTATATGATTTTAAAACAAATAATCAACATAATAAAATAAATGTGTAAATTAGGAATAAAATTGTTTTCTCATAAAAAAAAAACAATTATTTGATAAAAAATAGTGATTGACATCTTCTTAAAAAATAGAATATATTTTTTTAATAAAAAGTGCAAAGCAAATACAGTTATTTAAAGATATGAAACATATAATATTAAAATAACAAATCAGTAAAAAGAAATTGGCCCTCAAAATCTAATTTAAAATTTATCGATCTTTCCCCCCCCCCCAATTCAAACCTTACCACTGTTCAAGGAAAAATTATGAACATAAAAGGCAGAGGGGAGGGGGAGAGAATTGTGTATTTCATAATTACAAATATACGGTAAACGACTTACCTGATCATAATTATCATGGCCATGGAAGAAAGGTTCTTTTCTGAATATCATACTAGCCAGCATGCAACCTAAACTCCACATGTCTAAAGAATAATCATACATCTGAAAATGAAATATATATATATATTTAAAAAAATTAAATTTCTTATACTCAGCATAAATAGTGTTACAGTCTGGCTACACTACTACTGTCCTTAAAAAAATGCCTTATGGCAAGAATCTGATAAAATCGTACATACATCAGTTATCTCTAATGAGCTGCCTTTTTTTTTATGAAAAAGTTTTTTGAAAATGCTGTCTCCTTTTAAAAAAATACTTTGTCGAATATTTGGTTGAACATTCGGCAAAAGGGCCAAATAACTTATATTAGTCGAATATTTGTGACAATCTCCAATTGAAAACAAAAACTGGAGAACAAGATTTAACTTTGAGCTATACAAGATTTAAAAACAATGTATTATTAAATACATAAAAATAAATAGAATGAATTGGATGCACCACATGATTCAAATGAGTGATAACAATACAATAAAAAAGATATGCTCTTAGAACAAGAAAGTGAAGAACGCAATTGAGATGGACAGCAATTAAAGAAAAGAATTGGGAATCAAAGATAAATTGGAAGTCGTTATGGAGAAATTTTCAGATGAAGTAAATTAGGCTGTCTGGCCAACTATGATGATGATAGTAAAATAGATGATTTACTTTTTCAAAAAAAATACTCTACCGAATATTCAGAAAAAAGGCCGAATACTGAATAGTGGCCAAATATTTGTTTCATAGCTATAAAAAATTATTATCATTTCTTCATATCAAATCATCATTTCACACATTATATGCCTTCAAATCTAACTGAAATATTACGAACATTTTATAGAATTTCTAAGAATTTATTTAACGTTTATCACTAAAAATCTCAAAAAAATTTTAATCTTTTATTTTTAGTTCAAAATATAATTTAAAATCACCATTACAGTAATATTGCACCACAAAAAAAAACATAAGAAATAATACAGGGAATAAACGATTATTATTCAATGTAAGTTTTTTTCTAATCTAAATAGCTGCATCAAAAGAATTGAAGAATTTGCATCAAAAAATTAACAATTATGCAAAAAGGGTTTCAGTAAAAAATTTTAAGCAAAATTTCTGTAATTACAATTTTTTCAGGATTTTGGCTATAGTTTAAATTTTTCTTGAGATTAAGTCAATTTTAGATCTTCCAAATATTCTACATCTTTCAGACTTTCCTTTAAGCAAATGAATTGGGGATTTTGTGTCAAGATTGTTTTCAAGGTAATTTTGTAAAAAGATTGTTTTCAGAGTAATTTTGAGAAAGGTTTAAGTTCAGAAGCAAATTTAAATATAATGTTTTACAATAAAACTTTTACTAACATTCTGTTTATAACATTAAAAATTAACATAAAAAAGTAAATTATTACCATTATTTATAAATAATTTTATAGCAAGATAAATTCAGAGTTCATTCTAAGCTGGGTTAGCGGGGCACCATGCTTGCTCTTTAAATAAAAAATTATGCCCCGCATGCCCTAAGAATCTGAATATGCTCCCCGACATATTAAGGGGGAATGACCTATTAGCGTAAATTTTTTGGTAAATCCACATCACATGGTTCTCTGATCGTGTTTCGGACGTAATTTATCATCCCCCCTCCCAGTGTTTCCCCATGGTTTTTCAAATTCCGATATATTTAATACGTTATTACGAATTGCGCATTTTGAATTGAGCAGTCACTTTTTTTAAGCATTCAATTTGTGACAATTCCATCGTAATTTCAAGTTATTTGATATTAATTTTTTTGGAAGATTTTGTCTGCCCTTTTCACATGGTTCTTTGAATTTGATATTCTTAATACGATGTTATTACGTCTTACGAATTAACAATTAGGGTTATCTATATTTGATACGTTCAATTTGTGACGATTCTATCGTAATTAATAATATCGTAATTATAGCATTTGATTATGGTTTTTTCGGAAGTTATTAATTATTTTTTGGCCCTTTTACACGATTTTTAAAATTCCGATGTGTTTAATACGATGTTCGAATTTGAGCTATCGCGATTTTATATGTGTCAATTCCACGCCATTTTTGATCGATTTTACGACAGTTATTTATCATTTTATCGACCCCTTTCACGTTATTTTTTAAATTCCGATATTTTTAATACTACGTTAGATTCTTGACAATTTCTTTATAATTTCCCATCTTTGGATGATATTGGGCCGTTCAAAAAGTTAGTGTCAATTCTATAATACTAGATAACATATCAGCACGAGCTCCAGAAAACCTAATAGTTGTATTGGCAGTTATTTATAATTGTATCAGACTTTTGCATATGGTTTTTATCCTTTTTGTGATAGGTGTCCTTTTCAGTTTCTAGCACCCTGCCCTTTTCAAGGTCTAGAATGAGCACTGATAAATTTACAAAAAACAATCAAATTACACATAACAAGACCAAGAATATTAGTAGCATGTAAATTAAACTATAAAGTGTTAAGAAACTTAAAATTTTATGAAAGCTCCTTTAATGAATTATGATTTTTTTTTTCTTTCTATATTGTTTCTAAGCAAGGCCGGTTAAAATAACATTAACCATACCTACCCATGGTTATGGCACTTACCTGATAGTCTACCAAGAGCTCAGGTCCTTTAAAATAACGAGAGGCAACTCTGACATTATATTCTTGGCCGGGATGGTAAAACTCAGCAAGACCCCAATCAATCAAACGTAACTAAAAAGAAAACATTTTGAGTTTGACTTTAATTGCAAACCAGAAGTAATATATTTTAAGCAGCAACAATATTTTTAAAAGTTATTTACAGTAACCAAATTATTAATCATCTGTTTTCTTCTAGACAAATTTAATTTTTCAGAAAATGAGCCAAGCATTCTCCTGCAAGGTATTCAAGTTTTACATTTAAAAATCCTTGGGAAAGAAGGGGGAATAATGAGGACAAAAGGAAAGAAACATTTTATTTCCACATTCCATTACTTTTCAACCTTTTTAGTAAAATATAGAATTTATTGAGGAAAATAAGATTGACAACTTGCCAAATTTATTTTAACTCCTGCTTCATATAGCCAACTTTTAATTGCTTACTTTTGATAAATAATGGAAGGTATTTTGAAATTAGTGTTCAATTCACATGCTTATGGGAAGGAGATGGTCCACATAAAACTTGTCCAACAAAAAGTTTACTCAATAATACAGTACAGAACCCGTTATCCGGAAATCAGAAAACCAAAAAATCGGAACAAAATTCAATAAATTTTAGCGCCATTTTAAAAAAAAAAAAAATTTGCCTCAAGATTTTAGGATTTTTTGTTTCTTTTTTGAAAGATTTTTACTTTACCATTACTTTGGAAATAATCATTAGTGTATTCCTTCATCGTTTTTTCTTCTTTTTAAGATTATTTCCAAAAAAACATTTTTTTTGTTGGATCTAACAATAAACAAACGGCTTTTTGTAGCGATTCAGAAAACTGGAAAAATCAGTTATCCGGAATAGCGTTATCCGGAATAGCGATGGTCCCGATCGTTCCGGATAATCGGTTCCCTTCTGTAACATCAATTTTTCTTTAACAAAGCTTTAAGTTTAAGTAGGTTAAGTTTAAACACTAGTGGTAAGGACACAGAATCTTGAGTTCCCACTCTCTTGTAAGACAACCACCAGAAAGAATAAAGGCAGAATTCATATAAAAATGAAAAACTATTACGTCATTTTCTTTAACTTAATTGTGTTAAAAAAAGCAAAATGATAAAAGCTCCAAATTTATAAGAGTAACAGTAAAAATATTAGAAACTTTAAAGAAAGTTCAAATTTCTTACCTTCTTGATTACAATAAAATTATACATTAAATTTAAAAATTTGCATGCACATATTAATCATACATTAAATTTAAAAATTTGCTACATGAAAAAAATAACTAGAGACATTAGGTAAGGTTAGAGAACAGATATATTACTTTTCTATTTTCATGGTCAATCATAACATTGTGGGGTTTAACATCTCGATGCATGATGCCCATGCTATGACTGTAATCTAAAGCCTGAAATATACATAAAATCATGTCAAAATCAAATACAAAATCTAAAAACAAAATGTAGTAAATAAAAAAAAAATTGCAGATACTTACCTTTAACAATTCATAAAGGTAAAATCTAATGTCATAATCTGTAAGAGTTTGATACAATTGCTGGAAAAAAGTAATAATTTTAATCAATCATTTTAGTCCAAATTCGAAAATAGATTATAAGAAGTTGTAATAGCTAACAGACATTATTTTTTTATTTATTTTAAGACTTACTTTGAAATCTGTATTATTCACATGTTCAAATATTAGTGCTGGAGTTCTTGACTAAAATAAGTAAAACATAAATAAAGTTAATGACATTTATATTAATAGCATATAAATTAGAAATAACAATTTCTAATTAAATTCTTCAAATAAAGGAATTATGAAACTTTTATTCATTGAATTTATATAAGCAGTACATTATACCACTTATAAAAAATTAAAATAATATGCTTTTAAAATTTAAAAAAAAAAACATTAAAGAGAATTTAAATGTGAGAATTTATTCAGTTTACTAGATAGAATAAGAAAATTATTCTTAAAAAATTCAATAAATCTCATTAAATGAAAAAAAAAATTTCAAAGCGAAAATAAAAAAATTTAAAACATTACAACTTAAGTTTTATCCCAAAATATAGAATTACTTTATAATTAAAAACAAGTTTTATGAGTGTAGCATTAATTGAGTTTTTTTTTTTTCCTCAATGTTTTCTATTATCATGAAGATAAAAATATAATATTTGAATAAATCTGTTGGTTAGATAATTAAGCCTCAGTACTAACTACTTTTGTGCAAAATATTATTAGGTGACCAAATCAGAATATTTACATAAAACTGATTCATCTGGTAAACAAATGGAAAATAGAAACTGTGAGGCCAGTCACATACCAAACTATATGACTATAACAGCTAGCTAAAAACTATATACATATATATAAATTTTTATTTCTTTAAAAAAAATCCACATTTGCACAACAAATAGAAATTTAAATTAAAACTGGTATAAGTTAAATTTTTTTTCACAAGAAAACAGTTTCTATTTTATTTATTTATTTTTTTAGCCATTCAAACCCTAAAACTTACATACTTATGCAATAAATCTATTTTCATAATGTGATCAATAAATGGTTAATTTATTTTTTGTTAACATCACGAACAACAAAACCTCATAAATATGTACTAAATATTTGACACAAAGTAAATATACTTAAGTAAGGATCAAAAAGTTATATAAACGAAAGGTTGAACGGGAAAATGAAAAATAAAGGAAATTTTAAAGAGTTCAATAATGGTTGGATTTTTTTCTGTGTTGTTTATTGATATATTTTAAGAAAATTGTTTCTTTCATTCCTTTGTGATAGATACATACATTGTGGGGCATACTGGGGAATTTTTGCTTTTAGTATAACGTACATACCGTGTTAAAGACAACTTTTTAAAAACTCCAAAATTTTGCAAAACTTAGATGGTATACTTTTACACTGGTAATAAAGTAGGACATTTGTTGATCGTGAAATATAGATACATTAATAAACAATGAGATAAATATAAATACTATCAATTTACGCCTTTCATAAACTATTTATAATATGTTATATACAATTCATTTTGTGTATTTTTTTTAAATATATATTTTTTACATTTAAAGGTTATTTTTAAAAAAAATTTTTGAATTATATTTAGAAAAAATATTCCATAAAACTACAAGTCTAAAGTTTCCAGAAATTGATCCATGTCAGATTCAAAGACATTAGCAGCATTGTCATACACCTTACAGCATTTGTTAATACATCTTTATTTGAGAGCAAATGTATCACATCCAGCGCGAACATTAATAAATATTTTTAACTTGAGAAAATTTTGTAGATTTAATAACTTATTTTTTTGTTTTAAAAATTTCCATATTTTTTTCAGCCTAAACAGTTAACTTAACCCCCAACATGCCAGAAATTTGCAACCTCGAAATTAAAAATAGAGGGTCAACTTATATATGGGGATATATGGTAACTGTTTTCAAATACCTGTTTCTGAAAGTGTTACAAGAAAGAACTGCTACTTAAATCAAAGAATAGTTTGAGTTTTATGTTGGTTCTAATTGCAGTTCAGCTGCAGTAAGAACATCTCACCTATTCAGGTTTTTCTTTTTTTATCATTGGCATAAGTACTATGGATTGCAAACTGTTATTTCAAAAGATACAAGACAAAACAGGCAAAGACAAATTTAAAATATTCTCTTAGCAATGAAAGAAATAATAATACATAATTTAAGGGTACTTACTACAAAATCTTTAACTACTGCTTGAAGTGCAATTATATTAGGTCCTCCTCTCAAATTTTCCAAAATTTTGATTTCTCTTTTTATCTTCTTTTTTTTAACAGGCTGAAAAATTCAAAACAGATTGGGATAATCAACAAATAATAGTGAAATTCATTAAGCTAAAAAAAAAAGTAAACTTGCAATTTAACTGCTTGTGCTGGAAAAACGTGATTTCCGCATAAAATCGCAAGACATGATGTACATGTTAGAAGGCAATTTTCAAAAATGACAAAGAAGCTTGTAGTACAGAAATAGAAAAGATTGTTCAGATTTCCATAAAGCATTGAAAACACAAAACCTTGCAGAGCATTGCAATTGACTGTTTTGGTATGAGCATCTGAATTTCTTACAAGTGCTTAATACTTTTAGCACTAATAAAAGTAAACATACTCATTTCCATTTTTTTTTTTTTTAAACATGGCAAAATATTTTTACTATAAAATTCATTAGCAATTTAAGTGTTTTAAAAAAATTGCTTAGTGTACTAAATGTTAAGCAAAATACCATCTAATATTGATTAAATTATACAAATAGTAATTTTCTCAAAATATGAACTTTTGCTTAAGCCAATTAGCCAAATTTCAAAGCATTATAAACTTGATTCTAATAATTTTTAGTATAAGATTATACATTTAAATAAATAAATCAATGACCAGCAATAAAAAAAACTAAAAAAGTAGAGCCAGTCTTAAATTAATTGGAATTGCACAAAAAAATTTAATTACTGCCCCATCATTTAAAGGCTTTAAAAATTCATGAAGAAAATTATTTTAAGAATTAATAAATAATTAATTGCAAATTTAATTGATATAAAAAAAGGACTATATCTAGAATTTTAAGAAATAACAAGAGTTTCTATGAGAACTTTTACTATTTCATTGTAAAAACATCTTTATATCACTCATATTTTTATATTACTTTAAGACCAAATTTTGTAACCAATGCTTTATCCTTTTTAATTTCAAAATATTTTTTTCTTAACTACATCCCATTTAATCTATAATAATAATTAACGAACATAATAGATATTTTTTATTTGATATTTTAAAATATGTTTTGTATAGTTCATCCAAATAGTTTATTAAAAATTGGCTCTAGTGACATCCTTTAAATGACACATAATTTCATTTTTTGGCTATCTTGTGCATGCAACCAATATATATATATATATATATTATTCTAAAATTAAAAAATGAAGAGTATTTGAAACTGAAGTTGTAAATTTCTATAATGAGTAAAGATTATTATTTTTTTATGAAACTAAATTCTTATTTATACTCACAATTTTTCAAATAAAAATTTTGAAGAAAAAATTTATATTTAGACATTGATATTATTGAAATGAAAACTTGACTTTCTGTACTCTGAGTAAGTAAGCACTAATTTATTTAAAATATATGATTCAATATTGTTATATAATAAATAATAATCATAAATTAATGTGGTGAAGAAATATTACGATACACAAAAATATTAAATTGCAAAGTGGTACATTTTGAATGTTGATGAATAGGTGTGTAAAAGGCTAAAAAAAGAATAATTTTGCAAGTATTCTGAGCTATGTAATTGCTAATAAGAGTAAAAAGATAACATAGAAAAACCAAGCAATATTTTAATTCATAATTTAGAAAATAAATAAATAAAAATGTCGGTAATTTTTTTTTTTTTTGCTATTAAGTTTTATTTTACAAAGTTGATATTTTGATCTTCTAAAACAAACTATAGTTGGAGAGGAAAAAACAGAAAGTGTTTATAATTATTTAAATACTTGTAAGTAGATTATTATAACTTTATCTCAATATTAAGAAATAGCAGTCATAAATTTGCTTTTAAGTTTCGTAATTTTGCATTCCTATGTTTACAATGTTAATATTACTGTCCCTTTTAAGTGGATTTTTTGGTAGAGACAGTAATAACAAAAAAATTATTTTTACCAAATATATGAACAGGGTTATCACTTTAATCTGGAAAAAAAATTCACTGCGTTTTCCCAGTAATTACACAATATATTAAGAGGAAAACACAACCATTGTGTTCTTGTGTGTGCCATATTGGGCTAACTATTCTAGTTTTAATTGCTGGAAGAACTTAGAGAAAAAAGGAACAGCAAAACATACTTAAAACAAATAGTGCTATAATATAGCTGAAATATCATTTTTAAATATCCCATAAATTGCTATTTGAGTGGTCATCATTTTTTAAAAGACAAAAATAACAAATTCCTCGTATTTGTCCAGCTTGTAAAGAAAAACTTAAAATTTCCTTCATTTCCCCAGCTATTTTAGGTAAATTCCCTGTATTTCAAGGTTTTCCCTTTTCTTCTCGCGAAATGGCAACCCTGATGAAAAACCATTTCATTTCTCGAATAAAATTATCCATATTCCATAAAAGTAAGTTGCATTTTGTGCAAAAAAAAAATTTTTTTTACTAGCTAGAAATTTCTTAGAAGAACATTAGGGGAACAGTAATTAGATTCAATAAAGTCGAACAAAAATTTAAGTTGAAACTAAGCGTAATGAAGCTTTAAAAAATGGTATTGCAATTAAACATTACCTGTAAAAAAAAAGAGTTATCTTAATACCCTGGAAATTATTCTTTATTCAACTAGAGTCATCTATAGTGTTTTATCGTCACATTTAATACTTGAGACGGTAATTAAACAAAAGATAGAAGCACATACAAAATTATGTGTAGAACAAAATATACTAATTATTCTTAGAATATTGATGATACATATTCAAGTACATAGTTTTTTTATAACAGATAATGTAAGTCTTTTATAAAACAGTAAATTACTTAGAAAATTCATAAATGTGTGTTGGGGACATGGAAAAGTAACAACAATTAATCAACATTTTATTTATTTAATTATTTTAAAAACAAAATGTGTTTGAAGAGTAATATAGCTTAAGGACTTAAAACTTAACGAATTGAGAAAATAACCCATATACTTATTAATAATATACCTGAAAATTCAATTAAAGGAAGAATTTGAATACTCTTAAATGAAACAAAATAGATTGTTTTCCAAATTATACAATGTTAAAAACATTTTTCTACATTTAAACAAAACATATAAGGGCATAAAAAAAAGCAAAATTCTATAAATAAAATGTACCTTCAATATTTTAACAACACATTTTTCATTATTTGATACATTGATGGCTTCAAATACTTCACTGTATTTTCCTCTGCCTAGTTTTCTTACAAGTTGATAGTTATCTTGATTTCTGCAAACACCATAAAAAAATTCATTGATTAAATTGCAAACCATAACAAAAATTAAATAATTAAACATTTGATTTAATTTAATAAGATATTGATTATTTTAATTTTAGACTTATTCCAATTCTATGGAAGTTGATAATAATTAGCAAACCAAAAAAAAAAAATTATGGATAAATTGTTTGTCCAAAAAAACTGTAAAATCGAACAACGTCCTAGAACAACCAAAAGTACATTTTTTTATTACTTAGGCTGTTAAAAAAAATTTTTTTAAAGAAACTTAATTTACAATATTTAAAAATATTTTTCAAAATATGTTACTCTAACAAAAAAGTATTTAAAAAATTAAAACAAGATTATAAGTTATATATGCAAAATATTGCTTACCCCCATTCTACAACATGAGATTCATAATCCCAATATTCTCTTGGGCGGTGAGAATTGACATCAGCATAAACTCTGGCTCGACTAGGCAATGGCATGTTGCGAAAAGGTAAAGAAACAAAGAATTTCAATAATTTTGAAGCCACCAAAGTGAGACAGCATCAAACGGCCTATAAAATAAACAAAGTAATTACGCAGGAGTAAATAAACATTTTTCTTTTACAATTAAATAATGAAAAACTTCCAATATGACCTATAGAATAATCAGGGTTTGCAAAAACCTAGGTTTTTGAGAAAAAACCCAGTCCATTGAGAAAAAACCCATGTGGGTTTTCATGAAGAAAAAAAACAATTTTGCATGATTATAAATGAGTTTTTTCAAGTATATATCCTAAAAGCAAACTTAAATATAATAAATTTAAGCATAAGATACATTTAATGATGAAAACATATAGCTTAATTATTCATATTGCTTGATTACCAAAAGGATTAAAAGAATGGTATTAAGAATAACTATTTCAGTCATTTTTTGCCTTCTAAATGAATAATAAATTGCATAATGATGAAGTTACTGAAATGATTATTTGTAAAATATAAAGCATACGAAGTTATGTGATTAGTTTAAAATAATAAATAAACACGTAGTTTGCTTTAAGTTAGTGAAAGGAATTTTTAAAATTCCTTGTAAAAATTCATGAAATGAAATGCGGTGGTCTTTTAGTCGAATATGGGATGTATTTTACATTATATGGATTCTTTATGCTTTACAATTTACAAATAATTATCAACTTTTATCTTTATTATACATTTTGCTTTTGAAATGAATGAAAAAAAAAACTAATAAAGTTTAAACACTTGTTTTCTAACCATTCCAAGTATAAAATGTAAGATTTTAAAATAAACATACAGAAATACTCAATTATTTTAATTAAGAATTAGGTATGAATGAGCACATTATGAACAACCAATATATACGATATGCATTCACATTTCATTACATGTTCAATTATATGTTCACTATAGTTTAATCTTTCTTTTGTATATCAATATATTTCATTAAATAAAATATTAGCAAACAAAACTAAGATACATAAATATTTAATTAAATAAATTTTTTGTACTTGTTAAAATGTAAAATATAAATTTAAAATATCAGAAATTTCCTATTATTGAAATATTTAAACATAACAGAAATTGTTTAGTCCCTAAATGATTTCACAGTTTGAACTGTACTAATCTATAATCCGAAAATCCAGCTGTCATAAGAGAAGCAGTGAATATTTGAGTAATTAGATGAGATTTTTTGGCT
The DNA here is from genome assembly GCF_043381705.1 of Parasteatoda tepidariorum. Taxonomy (NCBI): domain Eukaryota; kingdom Metazoa; phylum Arthropoda; class Arachnida; order Araneae; family Theridiidae; genus Parasteatoda; species Parasteatoda tepidariorum. Next base: position 62,511,578 of record NC_092204.1, on the reverse strand, counting down.
TTCAACTGATGATCTAAATTATGGTTTTTTGCCAAATTCGGGGTTCAATATTCTAAATTTTGTCTTTAAATATAAATTTTTTTACAAAAGGTACAGTTGATGGAAACAGGTATAGTCTATAATTGAGATCTTATTATAAAATGTGGCTATTTTCGTCTATTCTTTTACACATAAACAATAGGTACAGTTTTTTTTTTCAACTGAAAAATTTATTTTCAGACATACTTTGTCTAAAAAAATCATATTCATTTTGAAGGGTTGGATGCATGTAATATATATCCGAAAATGTCTTTTAACCAGCCCTAAAGGGTTCATTCATCAAAAAAAAAAAAAAAAAAGCTTTTAAGTTGTTTATCCATCAATAATTTTTAGTTTACTTTCTTGGAAAAAATTTGTGCATAGTGATTGTTTTTTAGAATGTATTTAATTTTTTTTATAAACTACAAATTTTTCTCTTATTTTGATAATGAGTGAATATTAGTTTTCGAAATACACACATAAAATAGTATAAGAGTGTAATTTAAAAATTGTTGAGGATGAAAATCAGTTATCACATAATATTTAATAAATTTTTTACGGTATTAAGTGAGTGCCCTTTTACAACTCAAAATCTTTTTATTCTGACGAAACAACCCCCAGCGAAAGTCCAAAAACCAATGGTCCTGAGAAACGCGGAATTCAGCGAGATTCCCAGAAAAATCCTGCTCCTAATTTTTGGACCTAGAAGGATAATACGAAGAACTCGGAATACTGGGATACCCCCGTAGTACAATCACCCCTGAACAAGAAACAGAATGTAAACAAGTTCTTGTTTTATTAAAAAAGTTTATTATTTTTCATTATTTATCCTTATGAAATAACATAATTTATCAATATTAAAAGAACTATTTCTGTCATTTTTTGCNAAAAACCTAGGTTTTTAAGAAAAAACCCAGTTCATTGAGAAAAAACCCATGTGGGTTTTCATGAAAGAAAAAAAACAATTTTGCATGATTATAAATGAGTTTTTTCAAGTATATATTCTAAAAGCAAACTTATATATAATAAATTTAAACATAAGATAAATTTAACGATAAAAACATATAGCTTAATTATTCATATTGCTTGATTACCAAAAGGATTAAAAGAATGGTAATAAGAATAACTATTTCTGTCATTTTTTGCCTTCTAAATGAATAATAAATTGCATCATGATGAAGTTACTGAAATGATTCTTTGTAAAATGTAAAGCATAAGAAGTTATGTGATTACTTTAAAATTATAAATAAACACGTAGTTTGCTTTAAGTTAGTGAACGGAATTTTTAAAATTCATTGTAAAAATTCAAGAAATGAAATGCGGTGGTCTTTTAGTCGAATATGAGATGCATTTCTCATTATATGGATTCTTTGAGCTTTACAATGTACAAATAATTATCAACTTTTATCTTTATTATACATTTTGCTTTTGAAATGAATGAAAAAAAAACTAATCAAGTTTAAACACTTGTTTTCAAACCATTCCAAGTACAAAATGTAAGATTTTAAAATAAACATGCAGAAATACTCAATAAATTTAATTAATAATTACGAATGAATGAGCACATTATGAACAACCAATATATACGATATGCATTCACATTTCATTACATGTTCAATTATATGTTCACTATAGTTTAATCTTTCTTTTGTATATCAATATATTTCATTAAATAAAATATTAGCAAACAAAACTAAGATACATAAATATTTAATTAAATAAATTTTTTGTACTCTTTAAAATGTAAAATATAAATTTAAAATATCAAGAAATCTCTATTTCCTATTATTAAAATATTTAAACATAACAGAAATTGTTTAGTCCCTAAATGATTTCACAGTTTGAAGTGTACTAATCTATAATCAGAAAATAATTTTTCTATTCCAGCTGTCATAAGAAAAGCAGTGAATATTTGAGTAATTAAATGAGGTTTTTTGGCTTTCAACTGATGTTCTAAATTATGGTTTTTTGCCAAATTCGGGGTTCAATATTCTAAATTTTATCTTTAAATATAGATTTTTTTGCAAAAGGTACAGTTGATGAAAAAAGTCTATTATAGAGATCTTATTATAAAATGTGGCTATCCGTTAGGACTGGGTTATAAATCGATATATCGCGACACATCGATTTAACGCCTGTATCGGAAGGCCGATACAGCGACTTTCGTTCCAGGTGATGCATCAGAAATATGATTTAAGCCGTCGAGTAAAGAAGACGAACGATATAGCGATACAAGAAACGCAGGGATCTCTTACATTCCGATGGCAACTCACGCTGGGGAAGACGATGTACGTTTCGTTATATTGAAACGGCCTTGATTGATGAGCGGTAGAATCAGAATCAGTTTTGAGAACATATATCGTGATCTCGCATGTTCGTTTCCGCACCTCTTAGTTTTTTTGCTTCTTTGTCGCGACTTGATATCGTTTCTTGTAGATTGTTTGCAGTGGGACTGACTTTGCGATAGCCGTCGTTACCTTGTTCTGAACGTAATCTATTATTGAAAAGAATATATAAAAAAGTATTTCTTATTTAATTCGGTAATTTTTTTTGAAACAAAACTTTCTTTTTTATTTTCAAATGTGAAAATTAATTTTGATATTATATGTTTAAGTATTATTTTACATTATGGAATTTATTACAAACGGAAATCTAATTTAAGGTGCCAATAAAGAATTAAATTGAAAAGTAATTAAATTTGTTAGGCTATGTTTTACTTTATTTGAATTGATTAAAAACTTTTTGGATAAAATAATAATTTATTGGGTTTTAATTACTGGTTTAAAATTTATAAGTTGTTTTTATTTTTATAAATAAAATTGTAACAATATATAACGCGTATAAATAAAATGTAATGTAAATAAAATGTAACGCGTATAAATAAAATGTAATTGTCAATTAACTTTGTTTATTCAAAAAAATTAGTAATGTTTGCGATTACGACTTCTTTTTTTAAAATCATTTAGCACTTCGTTTCTTCAAATAGTATAATCGTGTTTTTTAATTTTCTTTCAATATTCTCAGTTGAATATATTATCGAATATCATAATTCTTTTGTTTCTATTTTTAAGAAATTAAACCGTACTATGTTTTTTCGTTCAGAATTCGGTAATTATTCAATTTAACTTTATTATTTATGTGAAATAATAATGATAAAAAATAGTGTTGTTTTAAAAGTGTTTTTCTTTTGTTTAATTTATTTAGCACTTTGTTTTAAGCATACAAATAATTTTTAACGAACTTATTTTTCAAATTTTCTGTCTATATTGTTAGGTAAATATATTGATAAATTTCAATTTTATTTATTTTTTTATTATTTATTTTTAAACTAAGAAATATTTCGTTATTTGTGCAATCATTTTTAGAAAATATAGCATTAATATCTTTAAGCAAAACATATACACCAAATTCATAAATTTATTTAAATCAATCTGAGTATTAAGTTTTGATAGAAATCTGACTTTATGCGCCTTACAAGTAAATGAATTTCTAAAATACTATATCGCGATGCAAAACTGACGATGCATCACGATATAAAATTTCTTATATCGCCCAGTCCTACTATCCGTTTCTATTCTTTTACACACAAACAATAGTTTTGTTTTTCTACTGAAAAATTAATTTTTAGACATACTTTGTCTAAAAAAATCATATTCATTTTGAAATGTTGGATGTATGAAATATAAATCCAAAGATGTCTTTTAACATGCCCTAAAGGGTTTATGCATCAAAAAAAAAAAGCTTTTAAGTTGTATCCAATAATCATTTTTAGCCCATTTTTTTCGAAAAAATTTGTGCACATGCACAGTGATTGTTTTTTAGAATGTATTTAATTTTTTTTATAAACTACAAATTTTTCTCTTATTTTGATAACAAGTGAATATTAGTATTTGAAATACATACATAAAATAGTATAAGAGTGTAATTTAAAAATTGTTGAGGATGAAAATCAGTTATTACATAGTATTTAATAAATTATTTACAGTATTAAGTGAGTGTCCCTTTACAACTCAAAATCTTTTCATTCTGAGGAAACAACTCCCAGCGAAAGTCTGAAAATCAACGGTCCTGAGAAACGCGGAATTCAGCAAGATTCCCAGAAAAACCCGGAATTCTGGGATACCCCCGAAGTATACCTGAACAAGAAACAGAATGTAAACAAGTTTTTGTTTTATTAAAAAAGTTTATTATTTTTAATTTTTCATTATTTATCCTTATGAAATAACATAATTTATCAATATTAAAAGCACATTTATTCATATTTAAAGGATTAGGTATTCACTTTTGTTGTTTAATGAATTGCGGAGCTTCTTAAATCTTTTCCTATTATATTGTTTATTAAATGTCTACAACACTAATTTTAATTTGAAAAAAAAATTGACACTCACGAAAGTCAATAAAAATTGGAGTAAGTATTAATGAGAACAGTCATTTTAAGAAAAATTATTAGAACTGATTGAATATTTATGTATATATGATTTTAAGATATGTATATATGATTTTAAGATATGTAAATATGACATTCATAAATGTTGATGATAAATGGTGCAATAGACTTTAAAACAGTAGATACACATAATTCAACCTTCTAGTATGAACCTAGTACGACATTCAATAATACATCAAATGAAAAGAAATAGGGAGATTAGATAGCAATAATAATGTATAATCAGGGGTCTGTCTAGGTTTTTCTGAGAGGTACCTATTTTGTGAAAATTTAGACATAATTTGCAAAAAATTTAAAAATCAACACAAAAATATGGTAAAAATATGGATTTATCGTTTGTTAAGGGATACAAAAATAAAATTTTAAGAAAAAGTATTTTGTGAAATTTTTCCAAAAATTTAATTTGTGAAACTACTGTTTTTCCTAAAGTTGAATTTGTGAATGTACCAATAAACAGTATTAATTCGGCCTGGACGGACTCCTGATAATGAAGCATGCATAATTAATCCGTTACTATGAATAGTTTCATTAACTGTAACAAAGTGACTAACATTTGTTGGTAATCAATATAAAAGCTTAACAAATAAAATTTAGTTCTAAAGACAATTTTGTTTTGAATCATTAAAAGATAATATTTTCTAAAATATATTCTGCTATATAGCTTGATAAACAAGCACAAATTTCCACTCTAATTTTTACTCAAACATATTAGCAAACGACTCAACAATAAAAAAGTTTCTTACGAACATTTTAATAACCATGTAAAACAGAAAAATATTTTGGTTTCTTCTACAGAAATTTCCTAAAGATTTTTCAGGGGAAAACAATGCAGAGAGTTATAGAAAATTTTATTGATTTATTTCATATAACTCAATAATTTAGGGAGATTAATAAAGGCTATTTGTTAGGTAATTACCTGATGTGCCATTTTAGTTTGACTAAGGAAGTTTTAAGCATGCAACTGCGATTCCAAGCTACTACAATTTACCAAACTAAATAATAAATGCCGGATTAAAAACGCAAGCATATACTTAGGTAACAAACCACTAAAAATGTATTTACATCAGAGGATACAACTAATTTATTTTTAAAAAAATCATGTTACAATGTGTAGAAAAATATTATTAAAAGATTTAAATTATTATACCATGATGATATATGGAAAAAAAAATCTATTGCAGATTGCTTATATTAGAGAGATTGCCCATCAGTGAGATAAAATAAATTTGTTCTAAGTTTAAAATACACACTGCTATAATTATACCATTGTTAAAATAATTTCTTTACTAGGAAATTATTTAATATGAACAGCAATATGTTTTACAACAGTGTCTGGATTGATTAACTAGATCTCATATTTACATTGCTTTTAACAGCATGAAGACCATCACACCAAGTTAAAAACATCAAAAATTACAAGCAATAAGTAAAAATACATTACAAAATTTAATTTAGTAACTAAATTATAGGGCTGTTATCATTGAATCATAGTAACCCTAAGTTTTAACAAACTTCTTAGGTACTGATAATTTATAATACAACACAATGTTGAACTAGGGAAATCATTACAGTAATATTTTTTCAAACAAAATCATTATATAAAACATGCAAAATTAAAGTTGGAAGACATCTGATAGCTATGAGAATGCTTTAAAAAATGTTTTACAAGTTATAAAAATCAAATGAAAGTGATGGGGAAAAAATGAACAAACTTAATTGCTATGTCTGTCAAAGAGTAAATATGGTATTTATACAGTTAAAAGACATCAGATTCATAATTTTACTTTTAAAAGGTGCAAAAGATTCCAAACGAAGTATACACGTATGTTTATTTTATTCAGCAATAATGCTTCAAAATATACTAATCAAATTCAAAGCATTAATATGCCCCACACCCTACATACATTCAATACTAAATTAAAAAATAATTTCAATGATCTTTGAATCTGACTTCATATTTACTTGAGATTTCAGACGAAAAGTAATGAGCTTTTGTCGTAATTATCAGATAAACACCGGTTTCATATTTAGTTGACATTTCACATAATTGTACAATAACTAAATAGCGTAATCTGAAATCAAAATCAATTCTTAAAGTTGTATTACTATAATCATGCATACTTACGTTAAAACTTTAATGATCTATTAGTAAATTTAAATTCTTTATGGATTATTCTAAGAAAAGGAAGAAACGGACTTTAGAAATGGGAACACCATCGGCAAAATGGCCGAATACCATGATCATCCATTGGTCGCGTTCCAATATTCGCACTGAAGTGCAATAATCACGTGACCTCAGATACTGCTAGTTCTCACTGCAATTTAGGAATGATTGGTGTGGTTTGGTCGAGTTTTGGGTGTCATTAGCAACCGAAAGCAGACGCTCACCTTGTTTTATTTAATCAAACATTTATATTTTGAATATTCTTCTTTCTTTTCTGAGTATTTTGCTTATTTTTGGGCATTCCATTATGATGTTGATGTTGTTGTTCATTTATGTCACACTAGAGCTGCACAATGGGCTATTGGCGACGATCTGGGAAGCATCCCTGAGGATGATTCGAAGACATGCCATCACAATTTCGATCCTCTGCAGAGGGGATGGCACTCCCGCTTCGGTAGCCTGGCGATCTTCAAGCGAAGTCGAGCACTTAACGGTTGAACAGTAGAACGGTAGAACAGTTTAACGAAGACCAATACCACACACCCTCGGTCCCTATGCAGACTGATCCATGTGGTCACCCCACACACTGACAGCAACCAGTGATTGTTAACTTCGGTTATCTGCTGGTAACCGTGTCTTAACGATCAGCTTATTGGGGAACTCTCGTTAAAGCGTTAAAGAGTCGCATTACTCGTTAAAGAATAGATACTTCCAGATACTTACATACTAAAGAATAGAAACTGTGTTATAGAATAAAGCAAACAATTATGCGCTTGCTTTATGATTAGTTTCATTTTTCTTAGTAAGTTTGATATTTAAAATTACCAAAGGGGAAAATGAAAATTTACTTAGTACAATTTTCATTGTTTTACTTCCAAATATTCCGGTATCACAACTTTATTTATTTTTTTGCAAAATATGTGGGAAAAGTGCATTCATCAAAGTCCACCTTCATCAATCAATTGTGCATAGAATAGAGCAAATTGTCACAGATCTCGTTTTAAGATTAGAAGGTTTACACGCAAGTCGCATAACAAATCTTTTTAGATTTACATTAAAAGATTTTTGCTAACTGAAAATAAACCTTATTTTGCTATCTGGGAATGCCTTAAATTTGATTTTTACGAATCGCCTCAAGTTCTCTCATTTAGTTGCTAGCTGAACTCCCGATAACCCGGCTTTTTACAGTACTCCGTTACGAAAAAAGTGCATTTTCCTCATTAATTTTTCGTTTTAGCTCATAGCACATTCTTATGTAAATTAATCAAAATTAATTACAAGTACAAAATTAAGCATCATTGATATCTATAACAGTTTGCTAATTTTTTACTCTCTCTTAAACGAACTGAGTAACATTTCTTCATTATTTTGCCTTTAAGTATATAGCTTATTATTGCATTTTAATTTGTAATTTGCCAAAATTAATTATCCTCATAGTCAAAAATAATATTGGGTTTTTTAATGCTTATTCCTCTGCGAATTAGCTTCATTTTTCTAATAAATTTGTCTTTCAATTGAAAACTTTTGTATTCATTTCAATTACCGTCGATTTTAAATTATTGAGTTTTATAAAAAGATGTTTAAAAGCATAACGAAAATAATTACGATGGTTTTAAATAAACGTTGTTGTTGTTGTTAATTTACGTCGCACTAGATCTGCACAATGGGCTATTGGCGACGGNAACTTAGAAGCATTAATTAGGCAATGTAGTTTGCTTATGCTACCACGATTATGTTAATCATTTAGATAACCTTCAATAACAAAAAGAATATAGCTATAGTAAAGTATAATACAGAGCGCAAATAGCATCTTTTTTTTATTACAGGTAACTGATGATAGCAAACATAACTGATGATATCTTTAAAATACTTGAAAAATTTAATTGTCTGTAGCATATTTTAAAACACTGGTTACCACTAAGCAAATGAGAAAATACCATTTTTTAAATGTCTCTAAATTTAAAATATAATTAAAAAATCAGGCTTTTTAATTCATTTACAATTTTACTCATTCAGATTCATTATGGTAATAATAAATAGAAATTAGTAATCTCACATTCTTAGAACTTACTGTATACCCTTGTGGTGCGCAAGAGCAATAACATAACAAGCATTTATATTTAGTTTTATGAAAAATAAAAACAACGTTGCTAAGACAACTCAATAATAATAATTACTATATTGACGTTCCAGACATTGGGATGTAAAAGTATTAATGGATTTATATATTTTATATTAACTTGTAAATAACTGTGTATATTAAATGTTGTGATGTCTCCAATTTACTTCGTTTTTATTTATCCAAAATCGCACATAGTAGGAAGATAGAAAACCTTCCCTTACAACTGGTGACCTCAGGACGTGATTAGTTTAACAGTGCGAAGATTTTATTTGGATAAAAGAAAGGTTTGTGCATTACCATTATTTTATAATTATCTTTATATTAAACATGGAGGAAAGCACAAACGATAATTTAAATTCATCAACTCAAGATAATGTGAATTTAGAAGTAAACAAAGTGGCAGTTAAACCACCAATTTTTTGGCGACATAAACCTAAGTTATGGTTCTTACAACTTGAAGCACAGTTTGCTAACGGCAATATTACTCGTGATTTAACTAAGTATAACATTGTCGTTGCCTCATTAGACGAAAATGTCTTAGATTTCGTTGAGGATATTTTGTTAAACCCGCCAATGAATGGAAAATACGACGCCTTAAAAAATGCATTGTTAAGTAGATTGACAGATTCTGAAGAAGCCAGGTTAA